>NC_056737.1:331520338-331822838 GCF_019279795.1 Protopterus annectens
GTATGGGAGTCAATTTCTAAGGTCACCTGTCAATCTACTCTCAGGTCCAGTTGGTGAATCTGTGAGCCATGTGGCAATGTTACAGCTGCCTCATGTACACAGACAACCGTCTCCCCTTCCCATACACGTACAACACATGTGAGAGATGCAACCACATAGCCAAACTGGAGGCTAAGGTCTGTTTACACAGCACTGGCATTCCCTGTCAGGTGGAGTGGGATACTACAGTGAATACAGTACCAGTCTCCCATAGACCTGCCACGACCACAATCCAAACACAGAAACACACAGGTACATTATTGGGCTCTCAGAATAGCATCCTGCCTGAGCAGCTGACACCTGCAAAGCAGACACACAAGCAAATGTTACACCAGAGCAGAGCACATGCAACACATAGCTCACAAAGCCTGTGTGCCAAACAGTCACAGGCCATACAGCTAGAGAACACACCTGCTACAGTTGTATGAGGTACCTCTATCGTCACGTACACAGAGGTCCTGCTCCCAGGCTGAACAAGGTGACGGTCACGCTGAGCTGCCCGTCGGGCACTATGATCCACCACATAACACAAGCATACCGGTCACTCCAAGGCATGTAGAAGTATGACTCAGTCATTGTCTGTGCCAGTGTGTATGACCTCTGACGCACCTCCCTGTACTACATGTTAGGGGACATAGAGGGGCTCTCTGAGCTTGTGGCACAGGCTGGTATGACTCTGGCCTTGAGTAGCATCTCACCCTCACCATGAATGCTGCCACAATATGTAGACAGGATCATCAGTTTCTGCAATTAACGTATCTTTCAGTGACATTCAAAGGGGATCCAATGCCTGTCAGTGTGGGATTACATGCTGGACATGCCACATTGCTTTGCTTGGGACAGCTTGCACCTGTCACCCATGGGCCATTGTATATTGGCAGAGGCTGTTGCTACACACATAGTGCCTTTGTATGGAAGGCTGACATTACATAGCCACCTACACAGGTATCACACGGGATGGGACACTAGTAGCAATGCTACTCAACAGCAGCAGTGTAAACCTCAAGATGCATGCAGTGGAAACTGTCCTTAGCATGGGGTACAGCAATATCCGTGCAGTAACAGACTCCTGGCACAAGGCTCCCAGGTGCATACCATCAGTGCCAGGTCATTCCTGATACCATGCTTGTCATCCCCTACACATGCACCAAACCAGAACAGGGGGGATGTATCCAAAGGCACCTCTGATACACACCCCCCCAGGTTGGTGGCACTGCACAAAGCATCAGAGCCTCTCCATGTGCAACACACAGTGGGTTAGACTGCCTTCAGGTTCATAGCCTGGCACACACCACACTCCCATACCCAGGAAACCCACTTGGCCTTCCTGACAACACTGGGAATATGACGGTCTATACACACACCATTATATGATTGTACTGCGACTACCCTAACATACAGTGTGAGCATTATTCTAGCTGCAAGACCCTATCTGAAGGGTTCCTATCATTCATTCCCTGCATTGCTATGGAACAACCTGTTACCACTCCCACAAGTGGTGACAACATGCTGCACCTGTTCATCACCAACATGTGGACTATATGCTCCAGACCAATCATGTATCCCTCGCTGGTGGGATGACACCATCTACAATCCACACTGTATAGTCACATACCACATGCAGCCCCTGCACAGAACACCACAGTCATACAGTTGCCTGATGCATATTCCATGTATTCACATGAACCAGGCTTCGGACATGGGAACTCTTGCAGTTCACAGGTACATATGTGTAGGTGGCACGCACATACATCATGTGTGCATTAACATTACTAATATAATGTATGTCGTGCAATATTGGGAACAACACCCCACACACATGGACAAACTGTGTGACAAAAATACACATGGCATTTGTAGGATTCAAACCCCTACCTAACTATGTTATGACACTTGTGAGAAACGGATTAGCAGAGCGTGCTATTTGCATTTCTGAGGGGATTGCTTTCTCCTGCTGTACTTGTAGGGTGCTGACATCATCAGTGTTTAGACAGTGGAATATGCAGCATGTGTTGTGTAGTACTAGTTGCCAAAAGGGACATTTCTCATACACATGGAATTGCACACACTACTCCCCCACACACATTCACACACACACGGGGCACTTGCAGGATTCAAACCCCTACCTAACTATGTTATGACACTTGTGAGAGACGCATTAGCAGAGCGCACTACTTGCATTACTGGGGGGATTACTTTCTCCTGCTGTACTTATAGGGTGCTGACATAATCAGTGTTTAGACAGTGGAATATGCAGCATGTGTTGTGCAGTACTAGTTGCCAAAAGGGACATTTCTCATACACATGGAATTGCACACACTACTCCTCCACACACATTCACACACACACTGGGCACTTGCAGGATTCAAACCCCTACCTAACTATGTTATGACACTTGTTAGAGATGCAGTAGCGGAGCGTGCTATTCACATTACCGGGTATAATGCCTGCTCCTGACATATGTAGAGTGTGCTGACATCATTATGGATGAAGAGGTATGTACATCTGTGACAATCCATCAGTACAGGGGAGAGCATATCTATGCATTAACTTTGCACAGGCACAGTGGCCTACTGTACTGTGTAGGCAAATGCCAAATACACTGTGGATAGCCTTCTGTATTCCCTAGGGACAACAGCCAGGTATTGCACTCTACGGCCATATGTTTATCTGTTAGATGCAAGTATCTGTTGCTCATATACTGTTTGTGGGTCTTTATTGCCATAGCCTTCCCTATCTCTATAAACAACGTGTGTACTGTGGGAGATGTTTGCATATGAGTGTGATCCAGTACTTAACTTATGTCTCTGTTGTAACTTCACTGTGTGCACTGGGCAGATGTCTGTATTGTGGGAGGTTCCTATGTTAACACATAGAAATGCCAGATATGTGTGTACAACTGCTGAACTGTGATATGGCCTAAGTGTGTGAGCATGCCCAGTTCGCAGTTTGTATGGCTTCTTGACTGCCACATCTCATTTATCTAAGTGTGCGAGCATGCCCAGTGTGACCTTTCCTTATGGTGGGATTTGTGGACCACCACATTTGTGTTTGTGTGTGGACGCCATCTATATATCACATGTACAGTTGAGTGTTGGACATCAGGTTGTGTTCTTACTGCCCAACCGCTTTGTGTCTGAACCTAACAGGCATTATGCTGTGCCTGCAGGGTCGCCATGGGATAGTTTGCATACAGTTGTCATCATTGTTTCCTGCTGACCAAACAGTTGTATTGTCGTATAGTGTACTGGTGCAGTACTTTCACTGTGGTGGACAGTATAATCGGTTTCAGTCCTATCACTGCTTGTAATATTTATACTGAACACACCAGATTGGTTGAGGGCCAGTTGTGCAGATATGACCATGTTGCATTTTGTTCAGATATGGACAGCATAGTACATGATTGTCCAACATTGTTAATGTATTCCACAACTTGTGTGGACAGTGACAAACAATGTCCATGTGCCCTAGTCCATTTGTAATGCTAGTCAGAGAGTGTTTGTCCTTCAACACACATTTACTGGTGTTTGCCATGACATGTGTCACGGTTAGTGTGTTGTGCCTCTGTCTACCCGTGACATACAGGTGATATCCAGGGTACACCTACCATCTCCCATCCAGTCATCATGATTCCTCTGGATGACAGTCACTGAGGGACTCCCTGGATATCCTGTAGTGGGAGTTTAGTCATGAGTGGAGTGAGCTTCTGGGTTATGGACCAATCGGTACAGCATGTCCTGTGCTGGGGTTCAGGCCTGTCAGCTGCATAGGTCACCAGCATTCAGTGTTTACATGGTGCCAAATGTCCACTGATACCAGGTTGGTCATGGCTCTATACATCAGGCACAGTTCACCTCCAGCCAGGCAGTATGGCACTGTGTGGAGCTGCAGTTTCTTTACTCAGGCGACACATGTCATCTGTTACAGCTCTGCTGGGTATTTGTGTGGTCTTTCCAGTTGCTGCAGGTGTCTGCTACGGTACATCCCTGAAGGGCCATTGTACACAATTGTGGGGCTGCTGATGGATGACTGGAGAGGCACATTGCCATACCCTAACCAAGCTGTGCTTACCTTCATGATTAGGTGGGTATATGGTATGTTTCTGTAACCACTACAGACACATGGTTGTCACATGCAGGATATCTATCACCTTGTGTCCCCAGGTCTGTTATTTCTCCTGATGTACTTACTGGGTTAACACCTATGTGGTAATTTCTTGCCATGTACTGTGTTTCCACAGGGGTTGACTATACACTATTCTGCATTTAGCTTGTTGTCATGGCTGTGGCACCACTTGTGTGTTTCTATGTGTGCCTTTTGTAGGTTGCTTGTGTCAGCTGGAGGGTCCGATATGGTGGCCAGTTTGTAGTCCTCTGCAAACCTGTTCAGACAGAGTCCATCCATGTTGGCCTGTACCTATGTGACATATATAGCATACAAGAGAGGTCCCAGGACCATGCCTTGTGGGATGCCAGTTGTACCTGGTTTGCAGTCTGCCATGGCTACAGCATGTCTGCCAGGTCAGTCCTGTCCTTGAGATGGTTTGCAACCCATCTACTTGCATAGGGCTTTATAGTTAGGCTGGTGAGCTTATCTGTACTGCCAACTAGGGTATTGTATGGAAGGGTTTAGCAAGGTCCAGATAGGCTGTGTGATCAACATTCCCCACATCACTGGTCTTGGTGCATGTTTCACATGAGTCAGACATGTGTAAGGGGCAGGATCTGCCCTATGACAGCCACACTGGGCAGGGTCCAATGTCTGTAGGTACCCAATCTCATTATTCATGGGATCCATGATCATCCTCTCCATTACTTTGCCAACCTAGATAGTCGGGGTTGAGGGGTGATAGTTTGCAGTATCCATTCAGGCACCCCCTTTGTGATGTGGGACCACTGTTGCTGTACACTGCTCTTTGGGTACATATCCTGTGGTAGGACTGACAGTGCAAAGTAATGATATTTGCTGTTCCATTCTTCTTACAGTACTTGTTGGATACAACCCAGGACAGCATCTGGTACCATTGATGCTGTGTGCTGTGCTTTGTGGATGCTGGATGTTACCTTAGCATCTGCAATGTCGGGGGGGGGCAGCACTCACCTGGGATAGATATTTGGCAGTTAGGTGCTGGTGGGGCGGTTGGAAGGAATCTGTTTAGTAGGCTGTTGGCAATGTGTGTGGGTTTGGTGTATTGTTTGTGATATTAGAGTGCTGCAGAGCATATCTGTGGATTATCACCATGGTTCCTACCATCAGGTAGGACAGCTGTGTGATAATCCTTTGTGTCCTGCACAATTTGCATCATCATAGGTTCATACTAGGCTATCTGCCCTGGCCTTGTTTGAGCACGGACAGACTGTGTGTGGGTCTCAACACCCCTTGCAATGTGCATATTATGCCCACGTAGAGTTTACTTTCCTAGATGTGACACAGGGATGGCCCCCAGTGTACACCTACTATCTCCCATGCAATTCACCGGATTTCTCTTGTTGAGTTTGTGTGTGGAGCTCAGCCTATCATGGACTGGGATTCTGTTCCAGAGTGTCCTGAGCCTCTGGGTTATGGATCTGTCCCTCCAGCACATCCTATTAATCTATGTGTAGAGGTTCAGATATCTCACTGTGGTGTGTCTGCTGGATTTGGGGTTTCTGCAGTGGAGCATGTCCATTCATTCTGGATTGGACATGGCCTTGTACATCAGGCATACATCACCTCTGACTGTGCAGTATGCTTCTGAATTGGGCTTTGGTTTCTTCAGCCAGGCTGCAGATGTCCAATGTTTGGACCCTTTATCCTGTTGGTGGGGTAAATTTGGGGTCTTTATGACTGCTGCATGTGTAAGGTAAGGTACATCCGAACTGGGGCATATTTGTCACGTATGGGCCTGATAAGGGAAGGGTATGGGGGCACAGTGACCTCTGTAGCTCTACATGTGCATCCTTTCATATTAAGGTGGGCAATATAGCAGGTCTTCCTGGCCACCTTGGCAATGTGAGTGTCACATGACAGGTTACCGTCCACTTGTGTCCCTAGGTCCATGATTACTTCTTCCACACATAATGGATTGCCACCTATGTCATACTTTGTGTGTGCCTTGTTTGGTATTTGTTGAGACATTCATACTCTGAAGTGTCTTCAGGAAGGCTGGCTGGGGTATCTGGGTTTGTGTGTGTGGTCTGTAGCAGGCTTCAAACAGGTATGCAGTTTGAGACAGTGTTACTTGCCCGTGGATAGTCCATGCTGCTTCTTGCTGTGGTACCAACCTGGGGGTGTGGTTATTCTTGATAATTACTGGCAGCCACACTCCTATTGTGGTGTGTTCCATGTTTTGGAGCTGTAGAGCATGGTATGAGGCATAACCTGGTAGTATTAGGGTGCACTTCTGGGTCTTGCCCAGATTTCTGTTACAGAACAGATATTACCATTCTCCATGCTGTGGTGGGTTTGGTCTGCATGCACCTAGCAGGTTAGACTTCTGACGTTGGGTAGCATTACGTCCAGGTTATTATCCCTTGTGCTACCTATGTTGGTGGGTTTGTCTTTCCAGACTTACCTATTCCAGGCACAGTGGGGGTGACAACAGCCTTTGCCAGTATCTACATAGCCAGGTGTGCTGGGTGCGTGCATTCCCTAGCAGGTGGGGCATCATGTCTTGCTCGGCATGTCAGCCCAGGCTGTCAGCCATGCGTTCCCCCTTGCTAACAGCAATACTTCAGCCAATTATTGTACTTGATTTTGTTGTCTTCATAGTGTGGCATCATGCTTGGTGAGGGTGAGATGTTAGGTTGGGTCTTCATGTTTGCATATATTAGATGGTGTTACATTGCTTAACATATGGCAATCATGCCTCAGGTGGTGCTGCAGGGCTGCCTCTGTCGGATGCACATACTACACTCCCTGTACATGTTTGAGAGCAGGTTATGTCATGTTAGGCATCCCTGTTACTATATGAGTGAGTCAGAGAGGGGTATCATTCCCAGGGTTCCTACTGAGCCAGTGTATGTGCTATGCGTTGCCTCTTTGCCAAGGCCAGGGCATACTGGGCATGCCTCCTTCTGCCTACTGGGGCAGGCTCAGGTTGTTCCTCCTCCGAGTCACGCTCTGCCTGTGATGGCCTTGGCAATGGTGAGGGGCTGTTTGTCCCGGCCCTATGCTGGTCCTGCTGCAGCTGTTTTCGCAGGATCATATTATGTAGCATAGCACATACCATGACAATTTGGGTACATGTAGTTGGTGAGTACTGCAAGGCTCCACCAGATGTGTCCAGGCACCAGAACCATGACTTGAGCAGCCCAAACACACGCTCTATTACATTATGTGTTTGTGCGTGTGCCTCATTATGGCATTCCTGTTCATGTGTGTGTGCGTTTCTGATGGGTGTCATCAGCCACGGCTCCAGTGCATAACCTGCATCCCCCACTAGGTGACCATGTGGGATGTCACCATTGGCAAATGTCTGGTACAGCTGCGTCAAATGCCAGATATGGGAATCATGGTAGCTCCCAGGGCAGCCAGCACACACATTCATTATTATGCCCTGGGCATCACACACGACCTGGCAGTTGATGGAGGGGAAGCCCTTGCGGTTAATGCAGGCCCTACCCCGCTCACCGGCTGGTGCTTTGATGCGTATGTGCATGCAGTCTATTGCACCCACTACCTCAGGGTATTCCGCTATTTGCTGGAAGAGACACATATTGCTGACCAATACCTCACGGGCATTGGGGAAATATACATGATCACCGACATGTGCTGACATGGCATCCAGGAACTGGTGCAGTACCCTGGAGGCTGATGCCTGTGATATCCCCATCATATTACCAGTTGGTCTCTGGAAGGTACCTGTTGCTAGTATTCTTAGGCCAACACATACCTTGGTTTCCACTGGGATGGGTTCCCCTCTGTTGGTTCTGTGTGTGAGGCGTGGCCTGCACAGCTCAACAATTTGCTGCAGGAGGTCTCTGTCCACTCTATAGCGCTCCACTATCTCCAGCTCATGTAACCCCTGGTAGGTGACCCTGGGCCTGTACACTCTTCTCCGTCTCCTCACTGTGGGTTGTCTGGCAGCATTTCCATTGTCACCACCCTCAGCAAGTCTCCTATGTCTCCTTATGACAGCTATGGCAGCCCCTAGCATGTTTGGTCTGAGTGCAGCTTTTTCAGTTTTCACTTCTACTAGCTTACTCCTGTCTTGCAGTGTCTCTTGAGAGAAACATACTGCAATGCTGTTTGCAGTGTTTTACGTGCTGGGCTGGGCTTGTATTCTGCCTGTGTAATTGCCTGCTTCTAATTGTTTTCACCTGCTACCTCTACAAGTATTCCCTGCTAGTTTCCTACTATTTCTTCTGCTTCTTTTTCCTCTCTGTTTCCTCAGGGGGAGCAGCGGGCATACCAGCGAAAACACGCTCACAGTGGCTACCACGCGCGCACACATGCTTACACGGACCAGAATCTGCTTATTCGGATTAAAACGCACACACACCAGCGCAAACAGGTCTACAGATCTTTAAACAGGCTCTTACATGCTTACTTTGTCTTACACGTGCGCACTCTGTCCCGCCTCCCGGCATGCACGTACAGCAAGAAACTTTGGTGTTGGCCACAGTGTACACCTTCCATTTCTTGACTTTCCCATGCTTATCTGTTGACACTCCTCTTTTTCTGCTGTGTGATTGACATGTTTCACATACCACTTTGCTCCAATGAGCTTGATTTCTTCCTGACATTCCCCCCTGTGATGTCACCTATCTCCTACTCTGTTACTCCCCCTTATCTAACTCTTACACTACACGGAATGTGCTGATTTGCTATGTGACAGTGTGATTCACTATCCTACCACTTATTTACATAGGATTGCCTACTAATGCTTAGTTACATGTCTTACACTCAGCTTCCCCCTTAGCAACCACTGGTGGCCATGTTGTTTTTGGTCTGCTAGTCCCTGCATTGCAAATCCATGCATTACATAAAACCCACATTTGTGGGTTTCAAACCTTTATTTTTATGTTTTATATAGCGCAGCCCGTTTGCGCGGGGCTGCGCTGCGCTTAAACATTGCCGATCTCCAAAAAAAAAAAAATATTTTATTTCATGTTTGCATCGGGTTACCATGCCAATGGCCACATATTTGGCCACTGGCATGCTGACTGCAACATTTGCACACTTTATTTGGAGCTGTCATTGCTCCGTTGTGTTATTTGCAGTAACGTACTCAGTTGTCAACTGAGTACATTTCTGCAACTAACACAACTCTTACACGGGCTGGTTTCAACTTCGTGGATCGCTAATCTACCTCATTTGCATGCCTTTTGGCTGCAAGTGGGGTGATTAGCATATCCATGCCCTGCCTGTGTAAGAGTCGTTTTAGCTGTCTCTTACACAGGATTTCGGGCTGTTCCTGGATCGTGATGGCTGCATGGAGTCTTACACGACTCTTAGACTCCGTGCAAGCCATCGTGAATCCTGCCCAGAGACTGTCAATTTTCGATTATATGTTAAGATGTAATTCTATCTTTGGGGAGAAATCTACTGGTTCAGATGAATTTACTGCAGAGATTTACACAGCATTTTCAGATCTTGATGCAGCTCATTTACCACAATATTTACAATTTTAAACAATTCCAAACTAGAAATTTCAAGAGTCCTTTATACTAGTGTAGATAATACTGGTTAGAAACGATTGCAAGGATGGAACCAATCCAGAACATTACAGCCCAATATCTACTTCTATATATGAAAAGTCATTAATAAGAGTATTTTTATACTTTACATAAAATTTTGATACTCTATTTGGTTTCTGCCCAATTCAATCCATTTGTGACACTAATAAATATCTATCTTTGATACTGAAATATTTGCAACCTGCTCTACTACTACAATGTATGACTAGGTTAATGAAGTTAGATGCAGCCAAAGCTTTTAATATGCTAAATATGAAATTTATAGTTCAGGTACTGCAGTACCATTTTGTCTCATAACTTTAAAGTCAATTGATAAAGAATGTGTAACATGTTCACTAATGCCTGAATAACAGTTAATAATACCCACATTGAAATTTTTATGATCAAATTAGGGGCTCAACAAGGACTATGCCACTGTATTTGTTTTACTCAGTTATACACAAAATTAACATAAAATTTTTACAATGGTTACATAAGCTGATGATTTTAATAGTATTTATAACAAATTATAGTAATGATGTGAAGCTTTTACAGAATGTTTTAAACTCTGTTTAAAATGTTGCTGGTTATATAACAAATTATTAGAAATCAAAGAGGTTGTGCCTGGGTTTTAGAGATGAAAGTAACTTAAGCAACAAGATGATTTTTTGATTAATTTTGAATATTAACTTTCTAGGGCTGTGCTATACTAAATGGTATGAGAAGATGGACCTTGGGATTCAGGAACACCCATTTTCTGTGCAGGAACAGTGTAGGAGCTCCTGCACAGAAAATGGCTGCCAAGAGATCCAGAAAAGTACCATTTTCACATGCACAAGTGGACCTACACAGTTCCTGCACGGAAATCCGACGAATATGCAAATCACCTCATTTGCTGGTAAAAACCATGCAAATGAGGAGATTTTGCAATCCATGAAGCTGGCCGGACTCCGTGCAGGAACAGTGTCAGAACAGAAATGGAACAGTGTCAGAGCAGAAATGTATTCAGTTAGTAACTGAATACATTTCTGCATCTGAGCAAACGGAGGCAGGACAGCTCATGGAAAGCATGTATTACAGTCAAACACACATGCCAATGGCCAATTAAAAGGCCATTGGCATTAATAAATTTTTTTTTAAATTAAACTTTTTTTTTTTCCCCAATCACGGCCGTTTAAGCTTAGGGCTTAGGCACACAAACGGGGTTGTGCTGAAAATAAAAAAAATAAATAAATGAGAAAACTCAATTTTAAGATAATTCTGCATTTTGCCATTACAGGCAATGGCATGCAGAATGTAAACAATACGAGGGAGCACTGGTTGTCAAGGGGAAAGGGTCTGTCTAAGTGCAGTAACTAAGGATGTACACACTGGGGTATGCAAATGAGGGGAGTTATACTGAAAAAAAAGTTATGTACTCGTCATAATGTTCCATTTGAGTAGTTAAGATTTCATTTTCTGCAACGTGTGGGTATTCGGATCCATATCGGATCTGAGCCGGCAACATTTTTACAAGCATCTGCTCCAAGCTCCTCCCCTTACCCATAATCCCTCACATCTCCTACCTTCCCTCAGATCGAGTTTCCACTTTTCAAACTATCAGCAACTCAATAACAGCATTAACCTAGAACAGGTTTGGGGGAACGAGGGCGGGACGGTTGCAGAAAATGAAGTATAACTACTCAGATGGAATGTTATGGTGAGTACATTACTTCTTTATCTGAAGTAGTTAACTTCATTTATCTGCAACCTGTGGGACAGAGTCCCCAGCTACCAAAACTCCTGGGAGGCCCTCATGGAAGGATATTCCTGAGCACCACAGAGCCAAAGGATGCTCTCCCTCTAGAGATCAAATCCAACTTATAATGAGAAATAAATGTATGTGACCTTGCCCAGGTCACTGCTGCACAGACATCATCCAGTGAAACCCTAGACCAAAAAGCAGCAGAAGTTTCCATAGATCTGGTAGAATGAGCTTTAACAGGACCAGGTGGGGACAGACCTTTATCCTTATAGACTTGCAATAATCATTGTGTAATCCATCTAGCTAAGGAGACCATGGAAATGACTTTGTCCAAAAAGGGTCTAGAAAAGGACACGAATAACTGGTCAGATGTACGAAAGGGTTTAGTCCTACATAAATAGAAACAAGGCTGTCTATGAACATCTAGCAAATGCAGCTTATATTCACCCTTGTTCTGAAAATTTGGAAAGAAAACAGGCAGATTAATCATCTGGTTAATATTTGATTGAGGCAACTTTCGGTAAGAAAGAAGGGTTCGTGCGGAGCGAAACTCTGTCTTTATGAAAGACCAAGTAAGGGGGCACGGCAGACAAAGCTTGGATCTCAGAAACCCTTCTGGCCGAAGTAATGGCCACTAGGAAAGCTGTCTTCCAGGACAAGAAATTAAAATCTACTGACCCTGCTGGTTCGAATGGGGGGGCAACCAATGCCTGCAGAACTAGGGTAAGGTCCCAAGGAGGGACTGAATCCTTAACCGGGGGGGGGCATAAAAGAAAAGTGCCTTTCAGGAAAGCTTTACACAGTCTCAAAGAGGCCAGAGCATTCATATTTTCGCCGACATGAAAATAAGAGATGGCTGCCAGTTGTACTTTTACCGTAGAGGAACTAGCCCCTTGTTGGAAAATATCAGACAAAAACTCCAACACTGTAGGAAATGGGGCTGTAAAGGGATCTAGGTTCCTCTGAGAAGCCGAAAGAGAGAAGCGTTTCCATTTGCTGCGATAAACCTTCCTAGTGGAAACTTTGTGGGATGCCACCAAAATAGTCTTTACTGAAGATGACAGACCGGAAGTCCTAGCAATCAGGGGAACTGGAGCAACCAAGCCATCAGCTTGAGGCTGTTCAGATTGGGCGGACAGATGCCCGAGGGATGAGAGATGAGATCCGGGCAGGGATCCAGAATCCGAGAAGGAGTTAGAACATGAGACCAGAGAAAGAGGAACCACACCTGACTAGGCCAGAACGGGGCAATGAGGATCACTTTGCACCCCAGTCAGCAAGCTTTCTGAAGAAACTTCAGAATGACAGGTAACGGGGGATAAGCATACAGCAACCCGGGAGGCCAAGCATGGACAAAAGCATCTCAGGGGGAGTCCCCTGGTGAGGGGATCAGAGCGAAGAACTCACTGCACTTCGCATTGGAAGGAGATGCAAAGCGATCGCAGCAAGGCTGACCCCACGCAAGGAAGATCTCCTCCACTACTGTCTGTTTCAGATACCACTTGTATGGCATTAGAATAGCCCGACTCAGTCTGTCCGCTAAAATGTTGGAGCGTCCCGGGATGTGTGTTGCAATCAGAAACAGACTGGTGGAGATCGCCCACTCCCACACTTTCATGGCCTTGTGACAGAGAGGGTAAGATCTGGTTCCTCCTTGTTTGTTGATGTACCAGACAACAGACATGTTGTCTGCCTGAACTGCAATCGTCCCTGGGGGAAGAACAGCATGAAAGGCTTGAAACGCTAAAAGCACTGCCCTCATCTTCAGAACATTGATATGCAATCTGGTCTCAGTCTGGGACCACGTGCCTTGGACCGTCCTCCCCAAATAGTGCCCCCCCACCTGAGCTGGGAGGCATCCGTGGTCACTGTGGATTGGGCTGTGGGTGTTATGAAGGGATGACCTACCAAGATTTCTGGCGATTGGAGCCACCAGAAAAGAGACATCTTGCAGGCTCTACTGATTCATATTGGATAGTCCATGGGGAGGTCTAACCAAGACCACTGAACTGCCAGGGTCCACTGAAGCACCTGCATGTAAAGGCGCACACAGGGAAGGATTGAGATTGTTGCGGCCATGGAGCCTAGGGCTCGGAGAACATTGTCCGCCGTTGACATCCTGAGGCCGAGGATCACTGACACATGAGCCCGTAGGTTCTGGACCCTGTCCAGTGTGAGAAAAAATTGCAATAATAGAGTGTCCAGCCGTGCCCCTATAAATTCCAAGGTCTGTATCGAGTTCAAGAGGGACTTGGAGATGTTGATGGTAATCCCTAGGTTGACTGCAAGATGCAGGAAGGAGTCTCTGGCCATGAAAAGTAGACGCTTGGTGACAGCAGTGAGGAGCCAATCGTCTAGGTAAGGAAACACCTGAATTCCCTGAAGCCTCAGGTGAGCCGCTACGACTGCCATAACCTTGGTAAACACCCTGGGGGCTGTGGTGAGACCAAAGGGTAGGGCTCTGAATTGGAAATGAATGGCTCCCAGCCGGAAGCGAAGGAATCTCCTGGAGCTTCTGCAAATTTTGATATGGTAGTAAGTGTCCTGGAGGACTATTGAGCACATCCAGTCACATTCTCGGAGGTAAGGTAGAATGGACTGCAAGGTGACCAACTGGAATTTCTGCTTGGCTACAGTCAGGTTCAGGGTTGACAGGTCCAATATGGACCTGAGGTCCCCCATCTTTTTTGGCACTAAAAGAAACTGGAGTAAATGCCTAATCCAGACTGATCTGAGGGGACCGGTTTGATGGCCCGATTGCGAAACAGCTTTGAAATTTCTTGCTCTGCCGCCTCCCTTTGCGTGGGTGGAACATGTGGAAGGCACTTTGGTTGGATGGGTGGGGCAACGAACGAGATGGTGTAGCCTCTGGATATTATTTGGAGCACCCAACGGTCCGTTGTAATGGACTTCCAAGCCATTAGGTGCAATGACAATCTTCCCCCGACTGTCTCCAGAGTAGGACAGTCAGGCATCCCCTCAGGGTTGCTGCGTGGGTCTGTCCGAGAAGGTCTCCCTAGACCCAAAGTTCCTCAGCCCCCCTCTGCCTCTGAGGCGGCGTCTGTCTTGTCCCCCTCTGCCTCTAGGGGACAAAGTGTCCTGAGAGTCCCGGGAAAACTGAGATTTTTGAAACCACATCTTCTTTTGCCCTCTCTGATTCTTAGAAAAGGATCTTTGAGGGCTAGAGAAGCGGACTCCGATGGCAGACAGAGTCTTCCCGTCCTTCTCGCTCTGAACCAGGGTGTCACGTACCGACTTCCTGAACAGGGAGTAACCATCAAAGGGAGCACTTGTGAATGATGCCTTGAAGGGGTCTGCGAATTGACATAGTCTGAGCCAAATGTGTCGCCTCATAGCTACGCTGGTTCCAGCTGCCCCAGCCACTCCTTCCATGGCATGGGAAAGAAGACGCATGGACATGTTCGAAACAGACTTTAGAGTCGACATTTTCACCGAGAACAGCCAATTGTCCACTGGCAACAAAGACTCTAGGGGCGACACAGCGAATTCCGTAACTTGGTCTCACTGAAATCATATGACGTGTGCCATATAATTCAGTGTTCATATGGAAAACGTCGCTAAAGAAAAGACTCGCTTCCCAAATCGATCCACTGCCCTAGACTCCTGTCCGGAACGTGGACCGAAGAACTTTCCTGTGCCTGTTGGTGGCAGCTGCAACCACCATAGCATCCACTGGGGATCCCTTGTACCAGACCTGTCTGTCTGTGGGAGGAGAGAGGATCCTGTTCGGGCATTTGGGTATTGGCTCTATGGTGTCAGGCTCCTTCCATGCCCATGTGGTAATGAGATCCACTAAGGGATCTGCAGGAGGGGACACCCAGGATGTAGATGGGCCCGTGCCAAAGGCCTCCAGGAATACTGACTCGTCCATAGAGGGTTTTGGGGCTAACCAACCTCCCCACTGTCAGAGGATTTCCATGATGTCTCCAAAGGAGACATCCTTGGGAGGTGACCTGGGGGAACCCTCACCTTCATCCAAGTCAGTATCTCCTGTGAGGGACTCGGGGGAGTCCATGTGCCTCCTCTTACAGGAGTGCTTATGGGGACCCTCTTCAGTGGGACTCTCTGAAGAGGGCTCGTAAGTCACGGGGGGGGGGTCCACAACGGGATCCACCTGGGGGTCCTCTGGCACAGGCTGTCCCTGGGACAAGCTGATGGGAGTCGTGACCAAATCCACAGGAGCCTGGGTGGAGTCCAAGGCCATGGGCTAGGGTCTCAATCCTTGGGAGACAACCCTCTCTACCACGTTGAAGGTCGAAGGGGAGCGCACCTCCTTAGCAACCAACAAGGAGGAAGCTCTCCCCAGCTCCGCCAAGGTAGCCAGGGTTCCGAAGGAATGGCTTGGATCCGATAAAGTCGGAGCCAAAGATACCTCCGTTCCCTCGAATCCAACTCCCCGTTCTTGGCCCTGAGATTTGCTCGGATCCGAACAGGTCTGATCCGAGAAACTCAAGGTAATCGCCGGTGTCAATATTGGAGGAACCATCGGTGCCAAACCCCCAGCTCCGAGGATCCATAAACCCCAAAACCACAGGTCGGATCGGGGAAGGGGAGATTGGATGGAAAAAGGGCATGGAGGTCCCCTCTCCAGCCAGAAAGGGGCCTAGCAAGACTCCCATTTGGATTTGGGTCCAAATGAACCTCTGCATCATCCTGTCCATGTCAAGCCCCGACAGACTCCAAGTCGACCGCGAGGAGGCGACTGACTCGAGTCTGGCTGGTCTATACGATGACCTTGAAGAAGGCCTCTGGTCCGAGGGCTCAGTCGGCTCCGGGGAGAACCTCTGGGAGTGAAGCCGAGGAGAGGTAGTCCTGACAACTTTTGTAGGTGGGCTAGGAAAGAGCTCCTGCTCTGGAGACCGCTTTTGGTGCCTTTCCCCTCTTTTGTCCTTGTCTCTCTTATCCTGTTTGTCCTTGCTTTTGATCCCCATCTCAGAAGGCTTAGAGGGAGGTTGATTCCCAGCCTGGAGGGGGGGGGGTTTGAGTGCTACTGGAGCCGAGGTCGAGGTCACCGTGTCCAAGGCAGAAACTGGTAGCAGGCCCTTAGCTACGAGCTTTGCCTTCCTTTCCTTCAATGTCCTAAGGTTGAACCCTGCACACACACACTACAAGGCAAGGATAGGTGGGCAACCCCAGGCAAATACACACAGTGTGGCCATCAGCTGGTGAAAGCTTGTGTCCACACTCTGTGCATTTTTTAAAAGTTTGCTTTGGCTGCTCAGCCATCACCACAACCCACTCAGCCAAAAGAAAACCGAAAACTAACACACACACACACACACACACACACACACACTAAGGTCGGGTTAGGCCTACACACTACTTTGTTTTTAGAGCGAAAAACCAACGAACACAAAGGGGAGGAAAGGGATGAAAATTGACTACAGACACACACACACACACACACACACACACACACACACTAAATATATATGAAAAAACTACCACTTACTACACCCAACTTGGATCTATAGAGACCACGATGTGTACGCATGAAGCACCAAACGAGATCTTCGGGAAGGTAGGCAATGTGAGGGATTATGGGTAAGGGGAGGAGCTTGGAGAAGATGCTTGTAAAAATCTTGCTGGTTCGGATCCAATATGGATTCAAAAACCCACAGGTTGCAGAAAATGAAGTTAACAAATTCAGATTCACAGATTTCCTCAAAGTGTCAGTTTGCACCTAATCGTGTAGGTGCAGCAATACCACAGTGCAAGTATAAGAGCTGAATGACTTCATAACGGGGTGTGTCATGCTTGCTGTAAGCTCACTCGAGCTCTGTGGCCCATGTCTGCCCTTAGCTAAGCACAGCTAAGGAAGGGGGTATGTCTGAGGCTGTAATGTCTTATTCTATAAAGATGAGCAGCTTTAGGTCAACTGGTGCCCTAGGCAAAATGGCTCCACGACGTCCCCCACCACACCACCCAGTGCCCCATCCTGGTCTACCTACACCAAATAAATACTGGAAAAGTGCCCCTGCTATAGCGGCGCCCTAGGCGGCCGCCTAGTTGGCCTATGCCTAAGGCCGGCTATGTCTATAAATGCAGAGCGTGTTCACATCCAGGGAGGGCCATTTCTGCTTAAAGGAGCTTACATTAGCTAAACGGGTGTGCACAGCATGCAGCGGGCCTAAAAAAAACAGAAGAAATGGCAGAAATGTTTATATTTGAGCACTGGGTATGCACAGCATGCCTTAGGGCTTAAATAGGGAGGAAGTGGGAAGGGGAAACAGCAGTAGGAAGGCAATCAAGGAAAACTAGCATAGCTGGCAGGTGGAATGTATCAGAATCAGCCAATTACACATCTAGCAGACCAGCACACTAATATAAACTATGCAAACACCCTACAGACTATTTTTTCCCACAAACTCTACACCATCGGTGTACACAGATGGGGGATTTTTAACTGGCAAAAATAACTAAATATGATAGAGGCTGCTGCTGCTTTACTCCATCAATATGTTCTAGAGACTGAGGGTGGTGAGGAGGAGAATGCTGACAACCGACCCACAGTGAGGAGTAGGAGAAGAGTGTATATACCCAGGGTAACCTACCAGGGCATACATAAGCTGGAGATAGTAGAGTGCTATAGGATGGACAGAGACATTCTACAGCAAATCGTTGAGCTGTGCCAGCCATGCCTTATACACAGAACTAATAGAGGGGAACCTATCCCAGCGGATACCAAGGTATGTCTAGGCTTAAGAATACTAGCCACAGGTACCTTCTAAAGACCAACAGGGGATATCATGGGGGTCTCACAGGCATCAGCATCCAGGGTACTCCACTAGTTCCTGGATGCCATGACACAACATCCCAATGAACACATATATTTCCCCACTGCCCGTGAGGCTGTGACCACACGTATGTGTCTCGTCCAGTGTATAGCAGAATACCCTGAAATAGTTGGTGCTATAGACTGCACGCACATCCACATCAAAGCACCACTCAAACAGCGGGACAGGGTATACATAAACAGCAAGGGTTTCCCCTCCATCAACTGCCAGGTTGTGTGCGATGCCCAGGGCATTATCATGAATGTGTGTGCTGGCAGCCCTGGAAGCTATCACGACTCCCACATCTGGCACTGCTCACAGCTGTATCAGGCATTTTCCAGGGGGGGACATCACATATGGCCTTCTAGTGAGGGATGCTGGCTATGCACTGGAGCCGTGGCTGATGACACCCATCAGAAATGCAAGCAGACATGAACAAGAACACCATAATGAGGCACACGCACAAACCAGGATCATTGTAGAGCATGTGTTTGGGATGCTCATGTCATGGTTCCGATGCCTTGACATATCCTGTGGAGCCTTGCAGTACTCTCCAGCTACACGTACACAAATGTTCATAGTATGTGCCATGCTACACAATATGATCCTACGGAAACAGCTGCAGCAGGAACAGCACAGGGCAGGGCCACACAGCCCCCCCACCATTGCTAAGGCCAGCACAGGCACAGAGGGATTCGGAGGAGGAACATCCTAAGCATGCCCTGTAGGCAGAAGGAGACAGGCACAGTATACCCAGGGCTTGGCAAAGAGGCAAACACTGACACTGTAGGGACCCACAGACTGATACCTCTCTCAGACTCGCACAGACAGTAAAAGGGATGCCAAACATGACACTACCTGAGCTTTACCATGTACAGGGAGTGTACTATGTGCATCCAAAATAGTGAGCCCTCCAGCACTGTCCTCAATACTGGCCCAGCAGCAAGGTAAGTCACCCTTCCTATCAGTTACTGAATGGAGTAGTATGTTCTCATAGTTGTATGTATGATATGGATGCAAGCATGCAAGGGAATTGGGTGGCTGAATGGGATAGCAGCAGTCAGGTATATGGGACAGCAGAAAATTCATAACATATACTGGTGTCAGCGTACTAGACAGCACTACACAAGGTGACATCCTGCACTGTAGTACATGTGATGGCTCCAAGAACTGTAGGTGTCAATAGGTCACACACATGGATGTCAATGAAGGTCACATATCCACCACCAGCCTCACCCAACAGGACAGGTGTAGATGACCATGAAAAAAAGCTGGGCTAAGGCGCCCAAAGGATAGGAATGGTGAACACCCCCCCCAGACCTACACAGACATACTACAACAGGTCTGGCACTTGCATTCCAGTTCTGAAGGGTAAGACATCTGAAAATGAAATATGTGCTATTAGGATCTAACGTGTACTCCACTGATATGCCTCTTGTCTGCATGATAGGTCATAATACAATATGAAATGGAAGCCAAGAGAGTAACCGTACCAGTACAGTTATTTCAAATGTTAAAGTCTGCAGGTGTGCACCCCCCCCCCACAATCCCATACAGAAATGCAGTAACAGATGGCCTACAGCACTCTCAAATGGCCTACAGTCCTCTGACAAAGGCCCATGCCTCACCCATAGTGCCAATGTATGGAATGTCAGGGGGTCCCAACTAACAACCTAACAGTAAACAGAAAACAAATGCAAAGCCATGTTGACAAATAAAGAATAATCCACGACCTTGAAGAAAGGAACCGGAACTCTGCTAAAGTCCACAAGGCTGTGTTTTTATTTCTGAAGTATTCCAAAAGTCACAGATAAAATCACACAAGCGCTTTCGCTCAGGCAATCCTGAGCTTTATCAAGTGAAAACAAATTGCAGTGTGCAGTAACCTCCATTAAATAGCCTGGCAATTATACAATTAATTAATTAGTAAATCTAGTACTAAGGTGTGGTGCTTTAGAGTTGGGTGTTAAAAAAAGTTAGTCATTATATCAACTCAAAAAATGAAATGTTTGCAATAACATATGCACTTAAATAAAAATGACTAACCATAAAAAACATTTTAAAATGCCAGTTTCCTAGGTTTCAGAACATAAAAGTCTGAAGTCTGATTGGGGTTGTAGATTGTTAAAGAATATGCTTAAAGATGTGTTTAGATTGTCAGTGAATTGTTAAAAATTTTTTTTTTTTTCATTATTACTTTACACTGATAAAAACATGCAATAAAATATGCGTGAGATATTTTTAATGCCCATCCATATAACATTTCATTCTACATTCTACCCAACTCTAAAGCACCACACCTTAGTACTAGATTTACTAATTAATTAATTGTACAATTGTCAGGATATTTAATGGAGGTTACTGCACACTGCAATTTGTTTTCACTTGATAAAGCTCAGGATTGCCTGAGCGAAAGCGCTTGTGTGATTTTATCTGTGACTTTTGGAATACTTCAGAAATAAAAATACAGCCTTGTGGACTTTAGCAGAGTTCCGGTTCCTTTCTTCAAGGTCGTGGATTATTCTTTGCTTGTCTTTGGTTTTTTGTGCATTACTTCATGTTGACAAATGCCAGGAGCATGTCTCCCCATGATCTACTGCAAGGACAGTGGATTAGGCCAGAAATACTACTGGGATAAAGGCCCAACAATAGGGATACCTCCGAGATATTGCTTACATAATGTTAGGTGGAGGAGAGAATAACGGAGGGGGGGTATAGAAGCATGGATGTCATGGAGTGTGTGAAGTCTGAAACTCTAATGTCTGCCCATACTACTCCCAACTGCAAACCCATGAATGAATAGCCACAAAACCGTTTATAAACCACAATGCGAAGGTAAACTGACCAGATTTATCAGTCCTGCCTCTGGATAACCTGGGTGTATCTGTACAGCTGAGAGGTATTATCCCAGCAGGATACGGCCATTACTTGAAGCTGAGACAAGCACAAGAAGGGGAACCCCATCCAGCATACCAACAAGGTGCTGCACCATTTACACAGAACCAGCAGTCTATTGTCTGCAGCTACCCCTCCACAATGGCAGGTGTGTGCCAGAATGTGTAGTCTATATGCCTCAGAATAATGGTCTCAGCTGCATTCATCTCATATTTCCTGGTAAATAACTGACAGCAAAGAATGATAACTGTCAGAAGTCGATGACATGACACATCACAGTGTAAAACAGTACATATGTCAGAATATCTGTGCTACAACCAAACATGTCACACAAGCAGCACAGACAGCAATAGTTACAGTATCCCTTGTATGCCAAGCTCATTGTGTCTTCATATTGGCAACATATCTACAGATATCCTGCAGAAACAGGTTGCTAGGTGTAGCTGTAGCACAAAAAACCCTGAACTGGAGTCCAACCCTCCCTGGAATGAATGCACACACTCAATATAGAAGGCCATACTGGGCATGCTCCTACACTTAGAGAAATGAAGCCCATGTCTCACAACACAGTGGACTACAGTTATTGGTTATTCACAGCTGTCTGTGCACACACCCCAAATTGTACACCACTGATATGTCACACAAACACATTGACTACGAATACACACACATATCTAAGGCAAACATAATGTAATAAGTCAAACATACACATACAGAGACGTGAGGAACAGAAAGACAGACAGCCTAAGACAGAATCCCATTACGAGGCCTGTCCCACCCACTACACATCCCATTGGCCTACATCACATGATGTACGGATGTCATTCACTGTAGAAATACCTTTGATTAGCCCTCAGCCCTATAGTGTCAGTGGTGCTTGTGATAACTGTGTAACACTACAGTACAAATAGGTATCCATGTAGCAGTTGTAACCTCAGTCCTGTCAAATGTAAAGTTGTGTGCAAGTGTGTGTGTGTGTGTGTGTGTGTGTGTGTGTGTGTGTGTGTGTGTGTGTGTGTGTGTGTGTGTGTTTCTAGATAAATGTGTTTTGAGGCAATTCACACTCACTCAATCTCCCGTAACCCTCCTTCGGCACCGCTGCTGATGTCACTCACCTTCAAAGATACCTTTGGACAGCTCACCAGCATATAAGCTCCATGGTGCTTGCGATAACTGCATAATACTATAGTGTAGCAAACTAGTTAGGTAGGAGTTCCAATCCTGATCCTGGCAAATATATAAATATGAGTGTTTCTGTGAGTGAGTGTGTGTATCATTGTAGAGACTGATTTTGTGATCATTCACACTTACAACACTTCGCTTACCCCTTCTTTAGCACTGCTGCTGATGTGACTCACCTTCAAAGATACCTTTGGACAGCTCTCCAACATATAAGTTCCATGGCGCATGTGATAACTGCGTAATACTATATTGCAGCAAACTAGTTATGTAGGAGTTCCAATTCTGATCCTGGCAACTGTGTAAATGTGAGTGTTTGTGTGAGAGAGTGTGTATATATTGTAGAGACCTGATTTTGTGGTCATTCATACTTACAACACTTCCCTTACCCCAACTTTAGCACTGCTGCTAATGTCACTCACCTTCAAAGATAACTTTGAACAGCTCTCCAACATGTAAGCTCCATGATGTGTGCAATAAATGCGGAACAATGTTGTAGCAATAACTGTATAGGTATGGGTTTGAATCTCATCCCTGGCAAGTGTTTGTGTGTGTACATATGTCTACATATGTATGTCCATACCTCAAAGATTTTGGCCCCATTTACACCCAGTGCACATCTCAATGCCTGACTTTAACAGTCCTGCAGACATCATCTACCTTAGAAGTACCTGTTGCCAACCCTAAACCATATAAGGTCAGTGGTGCATGTGGTAAATGCGTAACATAATGGTTCGAAAAGATAGTTAGAGGTTTGAACCTCAACCCTGGCAAATGTAAATATGTGTGTGTAGGGTAAAATATTTTTTGGAATCGCTCACCCACTACATCACCCAATGCCAGTATTTACAAGGGCTGATGATGTTCCTCACCTTAGAAGTACCTTGGGACAACATCCATCCTATAACCTCCGTGGTGCGTGCGATAGATGCAGTACACTGTAGAAGCAATACATAGGTAGGGGGTTGAAATTCAGTGTGTGTGTGTGTGTGTGTGTGTGTGTGTGTCATCAGTATCCTGTGTGGGGGTTGGTGTGAATGTGTAATAACAGGATCCATTGGGGGGGAGGTGGGTCAAACACCGGACAGGTTGGTGTAGACAATCCACAGTCCTAAATGTGACAGCATGGATTAGTGAACAATATAGGCAACCCTTCTATTACTCAGAGACCACTTTCCACCCATGTATCATAAACACAATTGTCTAGGCAACAACCACTATATTGGTAGTTCCTCCACACATTGCCTCACAGATAGTACCCACGGTGTGAGAGAAGTGGACTACATGCCTGTTGACCACAACAGTGCCACCGACATCAGAAAGTACTTTGATGTGTTACATCTCCTGACTGAGTGTGTGTTATCCAGCAAGTAAAGGACATGGCACTCTGTTCCATCCCCTCAGTAGCCCAATAAATGTGTACAGTGGCCCTTTTGCCATGTTCCCCACCTGACGCCTGCAACAACTGTAGAGTCTGCAAACGTACCCCACAAAGGGAATGCCATGCCTTATACACATGCCCTGTATGAACAGATGCCACTAACTTCACTGATTACCCATATCATACTATCAATGTAAATGCAATTATGACCTCAGTTACATAGCCAGGTCTCACCAAATGAGGTCAGGAATGCTACATCAAAAGATAAGAATCTGTCCACACAACATGCCCCGCAGACCTCAAGCTCACTTCCACACATCAAAGAACATGCATCTGGGACATGTGCACAACCCAGACACTGTCCATGTTATGGACTATAGATCACATACATGGGAAGCAGTACACATCACTGGTCACCCACAATAGAAACCTGGATGACTGGATGAGTGGATGGCGAATACAATACTCACCCCTGGGACTCAATCCAGTGACTATACCCCTGAGCCAAACTGGAGACTAAAGGTATTCCCTTGGGCTAGCCTTGTAGAGCCTTCAGGCCCATTCACCTACTACACACCTATGAAGCAATGAACCTATGGATCTCAGTACTGGTAAATGTGTATATGTGTGTGTGTGTGTGTGTGTGTGTGTGTGTGTGTGTGTGTGTGTGTGTGTGTGTGTGTGTGTGTGTGAATAGTAATCCCAGCGTGCTTGGTTGATGAATATCCCCTGTGGCTGTGGTTATTAGCAATTGGAGGTTTGTCCAAACCAGAACATGTATTATTCTCCATTCTACAACAGATGTTGTACATCAACATGTACCTGTGTACAACCGTCAGCCCTATCACCTGTGAGGCATATGCAATCACTGTGTTACAGACGGGGAATTACCATGCACATACTGTACCCTGCCTATGACATGGTGGATGTGTCACCACACTGCCATACCCTGTGGCCTTGCTGCAGGGCCACATCCTGGTGACATACAGATGCATAGAACGGACACGGGATACAGCATGTGAGAACACATTCACTTAGCATATATAATATTTATGGGTCTACCTGAAAACACCGACACGCAAAAACACAGACAACGAGATAAACGACACCACAAAACCAAAAGTTCAAAAACACGAAACTTCACATGCCTGACAAACCACAATCCTGACAATCAACAAAAAAAAAAACAAATACCTTTTCCGTAAAACACACAACATAACACAAGCACACCAAAAACCTTACAAACCTACACTAAACCTTACATACACAACTATCTATGCACTAACCTTAACCCAAACCCTAAGGTCCATTACTATCACTTACTTACCTTACCCGCACAATAACCTTAACTCACTTAACCTGCCCCTAACCTTAAAGTCTGTCACTATCGCACACTTATCTTACCCGCACCTGACCCTAATGTCCGTCACTATCACACACTTAACATGTCGGTGTTCTCAGCGTAGGGATTTTCAATCGTCAGTCATCTCCATTGTCGATCTTCCGGTGTCTGTTATCTCGTTGTCAGCGTTCGATGTTTTCAGGTAGACCCCATATATATATATATATATATATATATATATATATATGTGTGTGTGTGCGTATTTATTAACTTTTCTATATATATGCATGTATGCATATATGTGGATATGAATGTGGATGTATCTCCCTTTCTCTCTCTATAAATATATATATATATATATATATATATATATATATATATATATATATATATATATATATGTGTGTGTGTGTGTATGTGTGTGTGTGTGTATCATGTATATATTTGTCCACATATATACATCTCCATACATATATACATGTATATATAAACTACCTGACAGACTCCTTTCCCTGCTGTTGAATGACTGTACTAACTGATATGTTTGAGATGTCATCACTATTTTGTAGGGCTCAGATGGTGTAATGGTACATTGCTTCGATCATAGTTTACAAGACCCTGGGTCCAGGACTTGGCAGGCCTTATTATTTTGTTGCAAGGCAGAACAGTTCAGCTGTGGAGGATGAGATAAGGGCTATAATTACAAGAGGTCCCTAGTTTGGGCCCCTTCATCCACATTTACACAGTCTTTGGTCAGATTTGTTGCAGTAAGAGGTTCAGAGTGTGGATCCACTGTCTGAATGCACTACAACTACACACACACACACACACACACACATATATATATATATATATATATATATATATATATATATATGGATTCATTTCAGAAGCTCGAAATACTGAAATCTCGAATTTTAGTATCTCGAGCCCAAGAAGTTGAATCCACAAAACAACGAAAACTAAAAACCGCGAAATTCAAAACCACGAATACTGGAGGTTTTGAATTTTGCGTTTTACTACATACATACATACATACACACACACACACACACACCATCCACCACACAAACACACACAATTACTCTACTACATGTAAGCAGGGGGGCCCCCCACACCCCCCCACTTAAATATTCTCACTCCGAGGTTGCACTACATACACACACAAAGCACCACCACACAAACTACTTTCTCTTCACACACACACACACACACACACATCACAGCGACAAAACACATTGACACACACCACAGCCTCTACCCAAACCCCTTAACACACACACACTTACCTGAATACATGACCATAGTGGAAGTTTAGAAGCGCGAAATTCAAAACCTCCAGTATTCGAGATTTTGAATTTCACGCTTCTAAACTTTCGCTATTATGTGGATTCGGCTTCTTGGGCTCGAAAAACTGAAATTCAAGATTTCATTATTTCGAGCCTCTGAACGGAACCCACACACACACACACACATATATATATATATATATATATATATATATATATATATATATACTGCACAGCAAAAAGACCAATACTCCAACCATAGGTAAATAAGTCTCAGTCCATCCAAATTGAAGTAAAAACAGCTTTAATCTTCCATAGAACTCAGATAAAACAAGGTTAGCGCTTTCACGGTTGTATCACACCACTTCATCAGACCATAAAAATGTTTAGCTGTGGTACCATATAAATATATTCAACAATTAACTACAATCAATCAATAAGTGAAAATATATTCACTCAAAAACTAAAATCAGCATATATCCTTGTTATGTATACTTCAGAATGCATCTAGTAAACATCATGGTTAAAGGCTCAACATAACAAGTGATAAAACATGGTAAAAAAGTGGTACAAACACCTCTTTTTATGAACCTCATACAAAATATATATACAAACACATACACCTTGAATGTTTCATTTAAAGATTTCATTTTAAAATTTTCATTTTTCAATTTGTATTTAAAAAGGACCCTATTCTTCAGAATGGGCTTCATGGGTATCCTTTCATTAAGACCTTTCCCTCTATCAGCCCTCAGCCTAATTATCCATCTGGTTTCAGAGGTTTCTGTATTATTTATCAAGTCACCACCTCTTTCACTAGAAGAATAGGACCCTTTTTAAATACATTTTTTTAAATTAACATTTTTATGGTCTGATGAAGTGGTGGGATACAACCATGAAAGCGCTAACCTGGTTTTATCTGAGTTCTATGGAAGATTAAAGCTGTTTTTACTTAAATTTGGATGGACTGAGACTTATTTGCCTATGGTTGGAGTATTGGTCTTTTTGCTGTGCAGTATTTACTTGTGTTTTTGGCCAAACACTTCATTTATACACCTAGTAGTACTGTGTGTGTTTGGAATATATATATATATATATATATATATATATATATATATATATATATATACACACACACACACACACACACACACACACACACACACACACACACACACATACATATATAAATACATTTTACCTACTGTTGAATGACTGTGCTGCATGATATGTTTGAGAAAACATCTGACATATCTACAGCTCAGATGGCTTAGTGGGAAATTGTTGTGGCTATGGTGTGCAAGGTCCTGGGTTCAAGACTTGCAAGGGCTGATTTTTTTGTTGCAAGGCAAAACAGTTCAGCTGTGGAGGAAGGGATAAGGGCAATAATTACAAGAGGTCCCTAGTTTGCGCCCCTTCACTCCATTTACACTGCCTTTGGTCAAATTCTTTGCAGTGAGAGGTTCAGAGTGTGGATCTGATGCCCGAACGCACTACATACACACACATATTTTATATATATATATATATATATATATATATATATATATATATATATATATATATATATATATATATATATATGTGTGTGTGTGTGTGTGTGTGTGTGTGTGTGTATATATATATATATATATATATATATATATACACATACACACATATATATATATATATATATATATATATATATATATATATATATATATATATATGTATAAATACATTTTCCCTACTGTTGAATGACTGTGCTGCATGATATGTTTGAGAAAACATCAAACATATCTACAGCTCAGATGGCTAAGTGGTAAATTGCTGTGGCTATGGTGTGCAGGGTCCTGATTTCGAGACTTGCAAGGGCTGATTGTTTTGTTGCTGGGCAGAACAAGGGCTATAAGATACGGAGTGATTAAGGCACTTTTAAGCAGTTGTAAACGGGTTTGCGTGGGTATGCGCGGCGGTAAGCAAGGGTAACTTCCGGTTAAATATGCTTACAGACAGCCTTAAAAGTGCTTAATCTGTGTAGGCATTGCTTAGCGCAGCACAAACAGGCTTAATCCCGCTTACTACAGACAGCTTACTCCTGCTTACCCCACGCTAAATTCTTAAAAGAAAAGAAAAAAGGGGCGATAGGAAAGTGGTGAAAAAGGGGGCATGCAGAGGGAAAGACAATAGAGAAAGTAGCTAGGGATATGCAGGATGGGTGTAGGGAAGGTCCATAGCTGTTAATTTCTTCTACAGCAACAGCATATATACTGAATTTGGAGGTATACTTGGACACTCAAACCCCTGAGAGAGGGGTGAAGACAGCAATAATGTGTTGTGAAGCCAGTTACACCAGATTACATGTGTCCAGTGGACATGGACAGTCATGTATGGCGAAAAATTTTTTGGGGGGAACAGATTGCCCTTTTTTTGTTTTAAGGCAAGACTGGAATGTTGGGGAAGGATAGTAGGTATATCTGGGGAGGTAGGTTGGGTAGGAAGACAGACAGGGGTGGTATATGACACGTGGGGGGTAAACACCTTGGATAGGGAGGGTCGTCTGGAAATCGGAAGCCCATGAGTCACCAAATGGAAACAGTGGGACTGAGGGCCCAACCCATGGGCAGTCACTACTGCACCTTCACGGCCCCAAAGGTGGCTATGCTGGGGGCTGAGCAGGAGGGGCAGGCTGACCCTCTAATTGTACCACGCTGCCCTCAAGCTGGTGTAGCATATCTCCAAACTCCTTTTGGAGCTCGCTACTCTTCAATCACTGGAACTGGCTTTGGGTGATGATATCCTGTCAGCGCCTGCTTCCGGGGGGGGGGGGGGGGACAAGCCCCATCCCCTGAGGTAGTTCTACCCGAAGGTGGTGCAGGACCAGTGAATGAGAAGGTCCCGGGGTGGGTCCCAGATGTGCTGGGACCCGGTGCCATGGCCAGATGAGGTGGGAGAGGTGGGTCTGCTGGGACCAACCTTCCCAAAACGTGCTATGGTGTTGCAGTTTTAGAACATATGTGGGTTAGTAATAGTCAATAAAATGACGTAGCTTTTCAGGCAAAACAATACAGCCCTGAGCAGGGCAAGCTTAGAAAATTGTGGAAAAAAACCCACGGATGGCTCAGCACACTTCAGTTCACTTTATTCCACAGAAAAACAGCAGATTAACGCTCCACCATATATTTTCATTTTAAAAATCACTTCCTCAGATGTGGGCTGTTCAAACTACTAGTACTTTTATACCATTCACTTAATTACATTGATTAGGTTAATGAATTAATTAAAAAGTTAATTTAGTTTAAAACCAAAAACTTTTCTTGTTGTATCTTTCTGTGTTGCCACAATTAAAACACATTTAATATTACAATGTTTGATGAATAAATATGTATGAATAAAAATATGTTTTAAATAAAAACTCCTTAAAACACTTGACTATAAAGAATACATTATAAAGTTAAAATACTATTAGAAACACATTACTAAGACTAAAATTACCAACTTGAATATTTACTTTAAATGAACGTGACACTCCATCTAGTGGATAAATCGTGAAATTACAGGTATTACAAAAACTGCATTGTAAGCCAAAGGCAAAGTGTATAGCATCACTCAGTTAAAAGAATGTTAAAAACAGGAAAAAGTAGGAAAAAGTAAATTCAATACCTTTGATAAATGAGTGTAACACTTGTGTTTATAACATATTATAAACCCAACTTTTAATAAAAATACAAATAGCTTAAACACCAACTGTAACTACTGGAAAACATGGGTAAAAACATGATAAATTTCAACATAAACTGCAAATGCATATCACAGTTATGCAGCTCTCAATTTTAATAATGGGGCTATGGAGATATGTTCATTGAGACCCGGTGGCTTATTGGCCTCGAAAGTTATCTGCCACCATAATTCTCTGTTCTCCAAATATTCGTCCCATAAACCCCCTCTGCCACTCTTTTCCACCCTTTCTACCACAAAAAATGTATAGTATGCATTTTCACAGCTTTGTGTTTGTACAATGCATTAGTCTGTTTGTATCTAGGTCATACATATGTTCATATACCCTTCACCTGAGCTAGCGCTGTCTTCCCTATATAGAATGCTTCACAGGTTTGACATTTCACTAAATATACAAGCCCAAAGGAGTCACAGTTATTAAAATCCTTGCCTTCCAGGGTGATTCCCCTGCTTTCCAAATGCATACTTTCTGCATTGCTAATGTATGTACACTGTTGACAATGTCCACATTTGAACATTCCCTTCCTTTTTCCTCAGTCTTTGAACTTCTTGGTTGGTACCATTTTCCAGTAAATGTTTTACGTTACTTGAATTCTTGTAAACTACTCTTAGCTTTTCATTCTTTAGTTTTTCTAGGTCAGTAAATGCTAAAAATGTATTCCATTCCTTATCTATAGTTTGTCTTACCATTTTTGCGCATGCATTATACTCCAAGATGAGTGCACTGTCAAAATTGTCATTTTCCCTTTTTACTGGGCCTACCATATCAAATACTGATAATCCGAAAATTGGCTTAAAGTCATTTGGTCTCCTTTCTGTCACTTCTGTCTCAATTTTGTCTATCATATCATCTGGGTATTTCCTCGTCTTAAACATTTTCCTTGGTAAACTTTTTTCAATTTCAAAGTCTTTGACTCGACGTCATCCTGCAGGCCCTAATATATTGTCCTTTAACTATATTTTTCTTGGAGTACAAAGGGTGAGCACTTTCAAAGCGCAAATAAGAGTTAGAATAGGTACTATTTCTATACACCCTGGAATTAAATTTTCCTTGTATATTTCTATATCCAAGTACTCCAACTTCTCATAATTTATTCTGTAGGTAAATTCAAGAAAATTAATACTGTTATTATATTCAATAAATTTTTCTATTTCTTCTTTTGACCCTTCCCATAGGATATATATGTCATCCAGGAATCTTCTATAAAGTGACCAGTTGTTACTGTATATTGATTCGGTTACCATCTTCTCTTCTTGTTTGGCTAAGACCAAATTGGCATAGGTGGGTGCACAAGTGGCACCCATCGCTACTTCTTCTGATGAAAAAATTCACCTCTGAAGTAAATGAAGTTGAACTTTAGAACCAAATCTATAAGCTCCATCACCACAGTACACTCATCATGGGTTAAAGTCTCATTCTCAAAAATTAGTTCTTCCAGGTATCTTAGTCCATCACTGTGGGGGATGCTTGAGAACAAATCTACAACGTGGAGCGTTAATGTGCTGCGTTTCCGTGGAATAAAGTGAACTGAAGTGTGCTGAGCCGTCCGTGGGTTTTTTCACAATTTTCTAAGCTTGCCCTGCTCAGGGCTTTATTGTTTTACCTGAAAAGCTGCTTTGTTTTGTGGATTACAAGTTTTATTTGGAAGCTGCTGTGAATTTTGTTTTTTCTTAGTAATAGTCAACACAATCCAGTATTAGTTATAACAGCATGCATAGATATTCCCATAACCCAAAACAACATATTTTGAACATTTGCAGAACAAACAGATATATGGAACCACAGTGGCCATTACAACGACATGCAGGTTACATTGATAGCAACAGGCCACCAATGACAGTATTTCAATATGAAATATTAATAGAAACACACTTCAATACTTGTTGAACAATAGGACATATCCCAACAGTAGATTTGGTGTAAAACATACCCATTGAATTGTGTGTGTTTAGATTATTTTTGCAGATATGGTAGTGGGGGGGAGATGTCAATGAACAACTTGTATATCCTTGTAGTACTCACAACTTTAATGATCATTGCTCTAATCACTCCTCTACAGGTATTACAATACCCTATGACCTTGGTTTGCCCAGTGGTATGTTTGTACACAGTGTATAATTCAACCGTCTTATAGCTACTTTCTACTTCTCTTACCTGGAAGAACTGTGGGGGGAATGTTTGTTTTACCTGACTGTCTCTACCAAAAATCCTAGTTAAAATTATGCATACAGCTTACTACCACTCCTGGGATTCGAACCATGGCTGTGTCTGCTAAAAATACAACAATTTGTGTTTCATCAGAGCGAGCTATTTATAAACTGCTGTGTCTTCCTTCAATGTTTTCTGTCTAAGTCTCTTTTGGTTGTACAATTTGACCTTGTAATTACAACATTCTTATACAGACCTTCCTAGACATATTTTTTTTATGTAGCACAGTATGAGAAACAGTTGTTACATTAGTATTCAGATATCAGCTTGTAGTGAATGCAACATGTCAGGCCTACAATACTAGAGTAAACACAACCAGTCCAGGATTTAGACCTTTATTGCCAGGCAGTTGCACTTTTATTTAAAAGTGACCTACAAGGGACTATTACTGTCATATTGTCTGGTTTATTCTGTACAAACCATACACATTTTCTATACTGACAGGTGACATTTTACTTCTTTATATTTATTTGGTATGACTACTACAAACAGGATTGTTACTCAGCAGCCTTGTGACGCAGCCTTTGCAACCTGCTGGCATGGGCTTCCTGGTTCACAATGCACTCAGCTGGAGCTGTAATGAAAAGAGAGAAACATTTATGCATACCTATCCATCACATATACAGGCTGGACTTTGGTAAACAGTTATTGCTATGAATACTTACACACTGCTAGGAGATCTCCCCTCTCTCTTGCTTCTTAGACCCCTGTTCTAAGAGCTCCCTCTTCCTCCGTTTCAAGTTGGCACAGTAGTGCCGGACCTGCTCACCAGTCTGAGGGATACCAGTGGCATTGGTGAGATCACAGGCGAGACGTTCTCAGGCTTCCGATTTAAATTGGAAGCCCTGGTACTGGTCCTGCAGCAGTCTCACATCATGTTTTTTTTACCAGGAGTCCTACCATGACCTTGAACTCCTGTATGCCCCAGCGCTGCATCCCGAAAGTGCATGCCCTCTCCTACACCTGCCATACTCCCTACAGTAGAGAGCTACAACCAGTTATGAGCTGTATTCCTGCCTGAGAGGTTTAAATATGGCCAATTTCCCACCCTTTGCCATGATTGGATAGTTTTGAAAATGCTGAGCTGAGCTAACCTAAGCTACAGGCAAACCTGCTTACCTAAGGTTGGCAGTGCTTAAAGGAGCAGGTTCAGCATTGCTTACCAATGGGAAAATTCACTTAGCTGGGTTATTCATTGCTTAGTTTTCATATGTACACAATGCTTACAGCTGGTCAGCATAGCTGTGCAATGCTTAGCATTGCTTATGTTTTATTATATTGGTCTACCACCTGTATGGGACTTATTATCCTTCCCTGACATCCCCCAATGTGCTGTAATTAATTTATTCTTGTGTGACTATACTATACTGTACGGGGCACTCGTGTTTATATGGGGGTTTCACTACTTTATTACACTGACACCTATCTGGGTCTAATACTCTACTCTGGTTGAGAAAAATAAGCTACTTCCTACATAAATATACAAATAAATTAAAATTGTAATGTTTGCACATACAAAACGGAAATCGCTTTATTGAGGCTCAAACCATGAATTACTACATGCAAGGTGTATGCTCTAATCACTACACTATTGAACTTATGCGTATGCCTGATGTCTATTGCTTTTTAACTTATCCTGCCGTTTCAGCTGGGCTAAGTGTAGCTAAGCAACAGGCACGCCCATGCAGCTACGCTTAAATTTTATTGCATATGTCAAAAAAAATGTGTTGTGTTTTTTTAATTTGTACCCTTCACTATATCCATGTTAATGCTGAACCTGTTATTCCATCAACTTTCTGGCTTTGTCCAGATTCTGTCTGGCCTGTCCGTTATGGCTTTGTCCAGATTCCTTACTCTGATGGGTTGGGATGTGTGTGGTATGTGCTTATGCTAAAACTGTTACTCTATCAACTTTATGGCTTTGTATGGATGATTGTCCCTTATGGCTTTGTCCAGATTCCTTACTCTGACAGGTTGGGAGGTGTGCATTATGTGCTTCATACCCTGCCGAAAAATCATGCTTATGCTAAACCTGTTATTCTATCAACTCTATGGCTTTGTAGGGATGATTGTCCCTTATGGCTTTGTCCATATTCTTTACTCTGACGGGTTGGGAGGTGTGCGCCATGTGCTTATGCTAAACTTGTTATTCTATTAACTTTATGGCTTTGTAGGGATGATTGTCCCTTGTGGCTTTGTCCATATTTCTTGCCTTCATGGGTTGCGGGTGTTAGGAGCATTCTCGCTAATTTTAAATGGCTGTACGGCAATTCTAGTGTGCAGGGGGCGTGTGTATTGTGACAGCACTGCTCTCAGACACATCCCCTGCACTCGTACACAGAACCGTGCCCGTTTAGCAGCACACCTTCATGAATATGCATGGCGTGCTGCCGTGTTGCACGGGAATGGTTCCTTCTGTGCAGGAATAAGCTATTCCTGCATGGAAGTTTACTGAATGTCCCTTGTTTGCAATACATTATAACTAAAATAAGAGTTAGCTGGTTAAGATAAATGCTCAATTATTGTCATAGGTTGGGATGGTAAATGTTGTGAAAATGTCAGCTCTGCATTTTATTTTATTTCCATTACAGAATGCTGTTCAGTTGCATTATGATGTAAATAAATTAAAAGAATGGTTTTAAATTTTTTATGGAAGGGAGATTTCCCCAAGGATCACACAGGAGGTAGCTGTAGCCCTGAAAATTAAGGGGGCTGCCATACTAAATATTAAGAGATATAATGCTGCCCAAATGTTTCTGAATATAATTAACGTTCAAAACAGAGATGTCATTATTAGCGGGTAGTATGGGGGGAGAAAGTTGGTCAGTTTAAATTGTCCAATATGTTGGTCTTTTACTGCAAAATCATATGATTTTACAGTGAATAAATATTATGATAGTAACTGAGGGAACTCAGGGAACTAATCTAAGAGGGCGGCAAAAGCCAACACATTCTGGCTAGGCTTACAGATGCCCACGGGCAGATAGCCTAGTACTTACCTATGAACCTATACCTCTCAACCTCTTAGCACAAGAAATATGGACAAAATCTAAAATAATGGGAGGATGGGGTCCCAGAATAGGGCCAGATTTTAAATACTGCTCTAATAAATGTAGAAATTTGCTAGAATAACAAGATATGTATTAGCATGCATTTTCTGAAGGACATGAAGTCTGAAACACAAATGTATGTCATTATATGTCATTATTTAGTGATTTCATGCAATCTAGAAGACCATTAAGAAGACCTCAGTAAGAAGCTGAAATCCCTCATAAAATCCCCCAAAGCTAGTTATGAAAATAAAATTGCCAAAGACTCCAAAGACAACTACAAGGCAGTGTATAACTATGTCAAGAATCTAAATGGCAATGCGCAGATCTGCTCTGAGCTACAACAGAATGGCATTAAATATACTGATCCCAAGGATATTGCCAATATCCTGGCAGATCAATTCAGTGCCAACGTCACCCCCCTTTCACCCCTTAAACGGCCCATCTCAATACTGGATGATTGCCAAATTCGGGTAATAACAGCCACATAGGTAAAAAATGCACTTTCCAAAGCTAAGAATACAGCATCCATGGGACCAGATGACATCCTGGGCTGTGTGACAAAATGAACTGGCACCTCACCTAAGTGTCATGTTTAATCATAGCCTCACCTCAAGCTTCATGCCCACTGAGTGGCGCACAGCTACAGTTATCCCACTCCACAAGGGGGGATCCACCTTGGATCCCGGGAACAACAGCCCCATCAGTCTGACGAGCCTGATCTGCAAGGCCATGGAACGTATTATCATGGAACTTATAAACAAAGACATTGGCAATCTTCAAACACTGGACCCCACCCAGTTTGGGTTCGCGAAGGGCCGATCTTTTCTCCTGAACCTGACTGACTTCTTCGAATCAGTCTCCAGAGCCGTGGACGAGGTTAAGGCGGTCCACACAGCCTATCTGGACCTCTCCAAGGCCTTTGACACCATCCCCACTCTGGAATCACATGAAAACTTACTAAGCTGGGCATTAATCCCTACGTCACTCGATGGGTTGCCAACTGGCTTACTGACAGAACCCACACTGTAAAAGTAGCAGACTCCAAATGCAACTCCAGACAAGTGACAAGTGGAATACCTCAGGGTTCAGTCCTGGGACCGCTCTTGTTTGGCATCTACTTCTCTAAAGTACAGGCCATCACTAAGGGACTCTGGCTAACAAAGTTTTCAGATGACTGCAAACTGAGAGGCATTATTGAATCCCCAAATTATGTAGATACTCTACAAAAGGGCCTTACAGAAACAGATGCCAGAGCCATGGCCTCAAGTTTAATGCCAAGAAATGTATAGCTATCCCCTTTGGGAAAAAACATGTACTTGTGAATTACCACATAGGTGGCAGTACACTAAACACCGAAAGTGTGATAAGATACTTAGGGACACAGGTGGACAGTGGTCTCACCTTCGATAACCACATCACCACAACAGTCAGGAAATCCTTCTATGTGGCACACCTCATCACTAAGGGCTTTTCATCCAGAAAAAAGGAGGTCATTGTCCCACTGTACTCATCCCTCATTAGACCCATTATAGAATACAATGCCCCATTTGGTATGTACCTCTCAAGACATCTGCAACAACTGGAAAGGCCGCAGAAATACCTCACTAAAAGAATCACAGGCTTAAAGCAGAAGCCCTACGCTGCCTGCCTTAAAAAACTACAGCTATACTCTGTCGCATATTGTCTACTCAGAGGTGATATCTGCTAAACACACAAAGCCATGTCAAACCCAGAGCTGTTGGACATGCTACACTTAAAGAAATCCCAATCCCTCAGAGCCACATGCTCCAGGGATCTAAACCTTGTCATCACAATAAACAAAACATGCTGGAGGGACAGGTTTCTGACCCAGAGACTCCCCAGACTCTGGAATAGACTGCCCATACATGTCTAGCAGAGCGCCTCTTTGGCCCTCTTCAAAAGGAACCTTGACGAATGGAAGAGAGAAAGGAAATTCACCCCGGGGATCATGTCAGTCACCCTGCTAGACAGGGGTCCAGGGAAGTAAATAGTGTGGGAAGAAATAGCCAGGGAATTGTTATGGCTATGCTTGTATAGGCCCTAGGGCCGAAAGCCTGGTACCAACCTATGAACTAGTGCACTTTCCCCAAATCACTGTCTGGTTAAGTGATTTGCTTAAGATCACACAGTAAACAAACAGAGGGCGAGGGAATCAAACCCTGTACCACAAGAAGCAACGTATTAATGGCTCATTTTATCAAACCCACAAATCATGGATCCAAATCAATATGGATTTGTACAGTATAGATCATGGCCACTAAACTTAATCGATTTGTATGAAAGGACCACTGAAGACCTGGATGAGGGCCTGATAGTCCATACTGCTTACCTTGACCTTTCTGAAGCCTTTGACATCATCCCGCACATTGGTATTACAGATAAACTTTCCAAGCTTAACATAAACCCACATGTAGTCCAAAGAGGTACCTTCTCTAGCCGCAACAGTGTCACCAGTAGGGATCTACATATCCCTGCCCTGGGCACCCTCATGTTCAGCAACTACTTCATGAAAGCAGATGTCAAGAGACTCTAAATGAATTGACTGCAAAATGGGTGTGATTGTGAAAGCTCCCTTGAGCACACAGATACCCAGCAGGGCTTGGACCACAGCAACAAAGAGTGTGCGAGCCATTGTCTCATCTTAAATGCAAAAAAATGCAGTGTATTTACTTTTGGGAAAGACAATATTCCTTCCTCTTAAACAACTGGTATTACTGTCAAAACAAATACAATTACTCAGGATCTGGGTACATAAGTTGATAATCTTTTTTGAACACTGTGTCTTTGAATTATCATGTCTTGGCTGGGATTAGGAATTCCTTCTACCCTTTACGCTGATCTGTATTCATATCTCCTCTTAGTCCTATGCAATCATGGTCCTTCTGTACTCTACCTTTATGAGACTGATCCCTGAATACAATGACCCCTTCCAAACTGTACCTCACAAAGCACCTTGAGCAATTGGGAAGACAACAAAGATCGTTGACTAAGATGAGCTCTAGAATATATTGTCTATGAGACCCTAAAAGTCTAAAAGCCCTTGATTGCTACTCTATCTTACATGGAATCCTAAAGGGTGATCTCTATTTAGCCTTTCAAGCAAGGAAACTCCCTTCTCCTTTTGACATCATCCACCTTTGCAGAACCAATGATATTCCTAGTATTCATATCAAAGATCAACCTCCAGCACAAGTGCAACAACTACTGGCATGGCAGGTTCATAACCCAGCATACCTCCTACCTTTGGAGTAAATTCCCTCTACCTATCAAAGTAGCAACTTATCCACTTTCAAAGCTTGACTTGATTATTGGAGAGGTTACAGTAAATCCATGCCTTGGGTATGTGAATAAATCCTCTTACTAGGAGCATGTTATACACTCTCAATAGCATGGGCCTCATGCCTAATCTTTTTGAAAGCCTTTCAGACATATACCTATCACAGGAAATGGAGGAAAGCATAAAGTATCCCTCAAGATCAATCGTAGACTAATACATCTGGGTTCTGTCCACTGAATAGAGGGATAAGCTAGAACACATTTCTGACATTTGTTGCTGCTCAGAGAGGTAAACATCAAAAATCAAGAAAAAAAAGGCAAAAATCAGTTTGGGAAATGCCACTTCAGGAACAATATGCTGGCAGTGGCTAAACTTGAGCGCTCACTCATGTAGCATCAACATGTCTACCCTAGAAATATGGATGACACTCAGAAAAAACATGGGTTGGAATTGTCCACTCTCATACTACCACTGTTTCTTGGCAAAGAGCAGGATGTAATTCTGCCCTGTTTGTTGACATACCAGACAACAGCAATAATACCAGGATAAACAGCCAGTACTCCAGAAGGAAAATGTCCTGTAAGGCTTTGAGGATTAGCAAAACTCACATTTCAAGAAAACTGATATGCTGCAATGACTTCTCAAGATGCCACATCTCTTGAACTGTCCACCATAAAGTAGATGCATTTGTAGTGACTGTGGCTGAGGACATTAGAACAAGCAAGGGCTGCCTTAAAGAGGATCATACCACTGAAGGCATCAATGCAAACTTAGGTCACATGTAATGGTAATTCTGACTGGCTTCTTCAGAGGGTCTGAGGACTGTGAGTACTGCATTCAGTGCATCCTATGGAAAACCCTCATAATAGTCTGGTATAAGGTGTAACACTGCAGTTGCCATGAGTTCCAGAACTGAACAGGCATAAATGTGCTAGCACTTTGGCCTGTGAAATCAAGGATGAGACTGACTGCAGGATGTTTTGTATTCTATCAAGATGTAAACAAACCAGACCTAGTTTGTTACTGATCATAACTCCTATGAGAAGAAAGTCTAGTGTGGGACTTTGCTACATCTTTGCTAGACTGACGGTGACCCACAGCCAGGGGAAACTAATGGAGCGGAATACTCCCCTTGCAGAATGGGACTGCTCCTTGCCAGTGACACTAAAAGCTAGTTATCCAAGTAAGTAAAATCTCAGATGCCCTGCAGGAAAAGGTAAGTTGCGACTATTGCCATCTATTTGGTGAATGCCCAAGAGGTTGACGAGAGGCCAAATGTCCAGCACCAAAACTGATTGCAACTGTCTCAGTGTTCCATTCTTCTGAAGTAGAGGAGTGTTCTGGATATTTTGACAATGTTTATGTGCACCAATAACCAAGAAAACTTAAATGGACTCGCTGAAAGAATAGCAACTGATAACCTCCAAAAACTCCAAACTCAGCGAGCAATGTTCCAATAAAGGCTGTCCCTCCTAAATTGGTAGTCCACAAACCACAACACAAATGTAAAATAAATTCTACTTTATAAAACGAACAATCATATTGAGCACTTTCATCTCCCTACAGGAGACTTCTTCAGAATAAATTCCTTATTTTAACAAACCTACTTTTATACACCCACCAGACCATCCCATTATTCTGGTCCATGAATTGATTAATTACACTCAAGTAACTCATTAAAAAACACATTTTAAAAAACATTTAGAAAAATATATATGTATTCCATAAAAACATATGTTATATTAAACTTCTTTTTTTGCCTTTTTTACATCTAAAGCTTTTAATTTCAAAGCAGGAACAATTGAAATATGGACATTTAATCCAGGGGTAATACAAGCATCTAGCCTTATTTGCCATAACCTCTCCCTGTATTCAAGCCTGGACTCCCAGTCTCCTCCCCTATCATTCTTTTCTACCTGTTCTAATACCCAAAACTTGGTGTGCCCAATACCCCTTTATAGCGAATTGTAAGAGTCTAGTTTTTCCAGGGGACCAAAAGGAATTAATAGCCAAAAAGTATTACAGCTGTTATTCAAAAGGGGCTGTGTACATTGCGTACTGTACGTTTTGCTGGGGATTCTATGTAGGCAAAACAGAATGGTGCCTTAGACAGCACATCTATGAACACATGTACGATATAGGAAAGAAAAAAGAAACAAATGCCCTATATCGACATGTGTTAGTTTGTGATAGGTCTAAGTTTTGGGTATTAGAACAGGTAGAAAAGAATGATAGGGGAAGAGATTGGGAATCCAGGCTTGAATACAGGGAGATTTATGGCAAATAAGGCTAGATACTTGTATTACCCCTGAATTAAATGACCATATTTTGATTGTTCCTGCTTTGAAATTAAAAGCTTCAGATGTAAAAAAGGCAAAAAATGAAGTTTAATATAACATACAATCTGTTTTTATGGAATACATATATATTTTTATAAATGTTTTTTAAAATGTGTTTTTTAATGAGTTAATTGAGTATAATTAATCAATTAATGGTCCAGACCAATGGGATAGTCTGGTGGGTGTATAAAAGTGGGTTTGTTAAAATAAGGAATTTTTTTATGTGCCGACAAGAACCCAGGAGGTTCTCTCAATAGACATGAAACCTCATGTATAGCACTTTTCACAAGGAGCTGTCACACCTCCTCTGCTTCTATTTTTTGTTGGCTTGGCATAGAGATCAGCATTTTGTTCTGGACTTAAAGGGCATGTAGTTTTATCTCCCTTATCCACTGCTCTTTTCTTATCTTGCTACATTGGGAGAGGTGAAGGGCAAACATCTTGACAAACGCCTCCAACAGAAGACTGTCGAAAGTGTGATGTACTGTGTACCTTCTTAGAGGAACTTCAGTGCCCCTGAGATTGCTCAGACCAGTGGCTTTTACTGATGCCTAGGTGAGGAGGACTGAACAACTGTAGCTTCCTGTTGCTGCAATGCAGGTGCTGAAATGGCATCTTCCTCTGGTTTCTCTGAGTTCTAGAAAAGTAACAGTGGGAAAAATGAATGGTTACCTCAGCAGAATACATAAGCCCTTGAGATGTTAGTCAATACCAAATCCATACAGCAATGACCCCTAAAGGGTGTGTCCATAAATGCCATTGCAATGTACTCAGTGAACATAGTAAGGCACAGAACAAGTGTTCGTATATAGCTATGCCCAGATCTTACTGCCCCCCACAGCTCATTCTGTACTGGTAAATGTAACTCAAAGCAAGAAGTTGTTGATTATGGAATATGTTGAAGCCTGACTGATGAGCTTCCTTTTAAAAGATCTATCAGGTAGGCCCTTGTTAGTGTGCATTATCTCATCCAAAATATTCCTCTGAAAATAAAGCATCTGTGTGAGAAAATTTAAAGAACCAAGATATAATAGGAAGGACACAAGCATCCACTTTTCCTTCCTTTGGGAAACTTGCATTCCTTATGAAGCGAAAGAAAAAAAAAACTGAGGAGTGGAGTTTCTCCTTGAGGTGGCTGCAAACACAATCAGAGAGAATTTAGGGTGCTTCCACTGAGCTAGTATAATCTGGCAGCAGTCTAAAGATTCCCTCAGATTTTCTCAGATATAGGATCCCAGTGTGTAGATTATTCCATGCTGTCTTCACTGTAACATCATCACTGTCAACCAAAGAAGGCACCACCCAGGAGAATACCTGGTCAGATTGACAGGCAGACTGAGGTATCATGCGTACAGGACAGATGCTGGGAAGGCCAAGTGCCCCCTCTATTTAATCATCTGTAAAACCTTGCTAAACATAGGTTCTCTAGGTAGAAGATAGAGAAATGGATGTTGTGACATCATGTTCCACACAGTGATCTATGCAATTTGTCTTTCCAGTCCTCTTCTTTGGAGTGTCCAGAGACTCTTCCATTTCAGAAGATGAAAACATTATTCAAAGCCAAATGACCTAAAATCAGAAATTCCTGAGTTGTCTGAAAAACAGGGAGGGAAACGGTCTTAAGGAACTTATGCAATACAACAGAATGGAAGTACTTTGCTGTATCCCACCAATGCTGGGGTATCCACCCCAAAAGTCAACCATAATTGTGTAACCTGCATCTGCCCTGAAAGCAGTGGTTCATCCATTGTTAGGCAAGCATGCACTGGACTCAACAACAGTCTAGTGGGAGGGAGTGAGAGCTGAACCAGAATAACAGAAACCAACAAAGGAAATGAAGAAGACAGTACAGGAGCTCGAGACAAACCTTACTTGGGTATAGATACAGGCTTGCATTAGATGGGGTAATACCCGATCACCTAAACACAGCAAAGAATCAACTTGAGCCATCGGAGGAAAAGGGGCAGATGCAGAGGTCAGTAGGGATGGCCCACCAATGCTAATGGAATCCATCACTGGGAAATGTGAGATCAAAGGATGGTGTTCTGGAACCTGAAGTGAATACACCATGACACTGCTAAGGCCAGGAGACACATCACAGCCAATATCTCCTTGCACAGACATGCCTCTCAGTTGACTTCAATATGGAGAACAATCTTGATTTTGAGTATTAAAAATTCAGTGTTCCATGTTGTTTCATACTAAATGGATCTTATGTGTTTGTTGTTAAGAATTTTTTAACAAATCTTCATAGTATTTGCCTCTGAAGATGAAGAAACAGTTATTAACTGTGCAGCGAGCTTCCTAGATGAAGTTGTTAGAAGTTTAGCAAATATTCCCAATTCTGCCAATTTGTTCCACATTGTCAGAGGTATGGTCCCACATTTTGGAGATGGAAGGTCGACAGATATGGGCAAAGGGTCAAGACAGGAGGAGGAGGAATAGAAACTATCTACCTACGCTGAGGTGCTACAATGAAGGCAGGAACAGGTGACCTCCTGATTGCAGGAGAGAGAGTATAAGGCCCCTTAAGTTGGGTATGGTCAAACAATGCAAAAGGAAAACGTCTTTATGTAGAATTCACCACCACCACAATCTCCAAAGGAATAGTAATAACAGAGGCAGAAGCCTACATCTCTGTAGTTACAGCACTGGTAACTGTAGAAGGAAACATGGCTTTGATTCTGCCTAACTTGAGTACATTTTGCCTTAACAGTTGGCTGTTTAACAGACCAGGTCAATATCTTAAACAAAGGTTTCTTAAAATAGAAGACTGCACATATCTAAAAAAAAAAAAAATTACTGAAGGAGAATAGGAGAATGAGGCTGAGGAAAAGACAGAGATCCTGCCACCTTTAAAAAAGATGCCACAGAACTAACATGGAGCTGCTGAAACTTTCTTTACTTTATTGTTTTTACAAAAAAAGTATAAAGTTGTTTTTTGTTCATCTCTTTAAATTATTTTAATTTAGCACGTGTATCACAGGACTCAAATACGATACAGGTCTTAGGTTTACAGGTTCATAGGTGTGTACTAGAATAATGACCACTATGACTTTTTTAAGTCTAACAAATGCATCCCAAATCCCTGACAGGTTTTGGTAACTTTGTTTAGTGTAAGCAGGGTCTTGGGAGATGAAACACAAGCACAGCCTTGGGAGATGGACCATTTACAGTCTGCCAGAAACATATGTGCCAAGCCAGGGATGAATTTCCTGTTCCCCGTCCAGTTGTCCAAGTTACACCTGAACTGGGTTAGGGAGGAAAGTACAGTTGTGTACTCTTACCATAAATGTAGATGTTCGAGTGTATTCACTGTTGCAGTCATCACATTTGGGTTATCCTGCCAGGGGTAGCTCTCAGTCGGCCCGAATACCAGAGGCTTAGTATTTCTGCGTTGGTTGCTGTCACTCCAGGACTAACGTCAGGTCGTCAGTGGTATAAAAACAGGCAGCCAACGCCATTACATCAGTTTTTCTTGCTCTGTCAGGAGTCCCCAAATAGGGAGCTAGGTTATGGTGGAAGAACACCACCAGTAGAAAGTAAATACCAACAAATCCCTGTAAGGAGAGAGGAAGAAAGAGAGAGAGACAAGGGGGATGGGGGGGGGGGGCAGGACTGCAACAGTGAATACACTCGAACATCTACATTTATGGTAAGTGTACACAACTGTACTATGTTCTTTGTGTTTCACTGTTGCAGTCATCACATTTGGGTTGATTCCCAAAGCTGAAGAAAATGGTGGAGGCAGTCAAGAAGACTGTGGGCTGGCTAGGATGACAAAAAAACTCTAAATGCAACTACCATAAACTGAAGAAACACCACAAAATGAAGGAGTCAAGCAGTAGGATAAAAAAAGTTTTCCATTTAATACATCCATCCTGGTACCTCGGCAATTCGCCTTCAATGGAACAAATAACCATACAAACACATCCTATTTTTATATACTCATCAATTAATTCATTAAATTGTTAAATCATTACATCATTAACCCTTATGATGCCAACAATTTAAATAAATACAATTTATTAGCATACCAATTTATAAATACAAAATTCTGATTACATGCTTTTATTGAATACTAAATGCGGAACTGTATGAAAACATGAATGTATAATATGCTTAAATACATATAAATTCATATAAATTCATGAATGAGTTTAATCAAAATACTTAACCAAATGCTACACAAACATTCACACTATGATGCCACTATCTAAATTCATTCCCCTGGGGTGTAATGTGTTGTACCCAAGAATCATTCTATGTTCTAACCTGCTAATTTCGATCTTAAAATTGCCTGCACAAAAATGTGGTCTAGCCAATACACTGAAATTAAACCCATCAGTGTTACCATTGTGTATTTTAACAAAGTAAGAAGCCACAGGACTGTCCATATTACCCCTCCTAATGTCCCCCTAAATGCTCCAAAATACGAACCTTAACCTTCCTGGTAGTTTGTCCTATATACCATAAGGGTGTAATGCAGTCACATCCTAAAATATTTACAACCCCAGTTGACAAACAATCAAATTTCTCAAAGGATAAATACCTTTTACCATTTATTTTCATTCCATGCAGGTTTTTAGCCTTATCACATACCAAACAACGACCACAACACTGCATGCCAACATTCGTATCAGTCAAATATTCCAATTTTCTGTTCAATCTTTCTTTCAAATTATTATACCTACCATATGAAAAAGTAATGCGCCTAGGAAACAAATGTCCAATATTTATGTCATCACAAACAACATGCCACAATTCTTTAAGAATATTTTCAACAACAATTGAAAAGTCAGAATATCTAGACACAAAAAATATATCTTCTTGTGCAGATACAAATGGCGACTGATAACGATGGCTATGATAACCACCCCATCTTGAAACTTTACCTCTACATAACCTGTTTTTAATACCTGAAAGCATGGAAAAGTCAGAATATCTAGACACAAAAAATATATCTTCTTGTGCAGATACAAATGGCGACTGATAACGATGGCTATGATAACCACCCCATCTTGAAACTTTACCTCTACATAACCTGTTTTTAATACCTGAAAGCATGGCCCTCTCATACCCTCTAGATGAAAGTCTTGTGAAAATTTCATCACAACCTACATCCTATAAATCCGGGTCCGAGGTGTTCCTTAAGATTCTCTTAAATTCCCCTTCAGGTAAAGCCTTAATCAGATGGGGAGGATGCATGCTGCTTGCATGCAAGAAATTGTTGACCGCAGTTGGTTTTCTAAAAGGTTTATGTTGTACCAAATTGTCCTTCCCTATGTAGAATTCTACATCCAAAAAAGATATGTTACTGTAAGAACTTTGTGCAGTAAATTTTAGCCCATTTGTGTTATTATTCAAATGTTCCATGATTTTTTCAAACAAAGAAACATCACCCCTACAAACAAAAAATAAGAACATCAATGTAACGTCTATAAAAGACAACATTGTTCACAAAAAAATTGTTTTGAAACAAATTCTTTTTTGAATTCACCCATATATATTACTGCATAGGTAGGGGCAAAAGCTGCACCCATAGCAGTCCCCTTGACTTGTAGAAATAAGTCCTTCTTCCACATAAAATAATTATGTGTCAAACTAAATTTCAACAAACACAACAAAAACATAGTGCGTGACCCTTCACCCATCATTTTATTCATGGCCTCCAAACCCCATCTTTTGTTGATATTCGTATATAAAGACGAAACATCAACTGTCGCCCAATAAAAATCCTCTTTCCACTCTACCCCATGCAGTACTTTACACACATCTTCAGTATTTCTTACATGAGAACAAACTTTGGAAAGATATTTTTTAAAATGAAAATCCAAAAATTTGTTAACCCTTTCAACAAAAGAGCCTATGCCAGAAATAATGGGTCTTCCTGGCAGATTCGTCATGCTCTTATGAATTTTAGGGATAACATAAATGTACTGGCTAGGATGCCCTGCAAGACTGCGGTGGCACAGCCTGCCCTGGATTTGGAGAAGATAGGCAGGTGGTAATGCTTGGTGAAGGTATGAACAGATGTCCATGTTGCCACCTCCAGGATTTCCCTGGTGGGGACCCCTCTGAAAAAAGCTGCAGAGGTTGAGGTTGCCCTGGTGGAATGTGCCCTGACCCACTTTGGGGGCGGTTTCCTGTGCTGTCTGTAGCAGAAATGGATGCAGTGTGCTATCCATTTGGAGACTGATTGCATGGATATGGCCTTGCCCTCTGCCCCTGCTGCGAAGCTGACTAACAATTGATCAGTTTTTCTATAAGCTTTAGTCCTGTCCAGATAGAATCTGAGCTGTCTGTGCAAATCTAGAGAGTGCACAATCATTTCCCCATTGTTTTGTGAGTTAGGGAAAAAGTTGGGCAAATGAATGGATTGGTTGAGAGTCACACTGGACACCACTTTAGGCATGAAGGATGTATTAGTCCTGAGGGAGACCTTGTCAGCATGGAAAATGATGAAAGGCTCTACAGCCATGAGTGCTTGTAGCTCTGATACTCTTCTAGCTGAAGTGATGGACAGAAGCAAGGCTGTCTTCCAAGAGAGGAATTTTAACTCTGCTGAAGCTGCAGGTTCAAATGGGTGCAGTGTGAGTTTTTCCAACACAAAGTTAAGGTCCCAAGCTGGGGTAGGAGCTCTTTTAGGTGGCCATAAGTTGTTAGCCCCTCTTAGGAACTGTTTGATAAGAGGGTGTGAGAAGAGAAGTGGCTCTGTGCTGCAATGAGCAGAGATGGCAGAGACATGAATTTTAATAGAAGAGAAGGATAGACCTCTGTGTAGTAGTCTGCTAGGTAATCCAAGATGAGAGGTAGGGAGGGCTGTGCCGCTCTGTTTCTCTTAGTCTGGATCCAGGTGCAAAACCTTTTCCACTTGTCAGGATAGGATTTTCTAGTGCTGGGGCGTCTGGCCTCACATATAATAACTAGGTCTTGTTTGCCTAGGCTGGCAGCTTGAGGAGAGGTCAGGGAATAAGCCAGGATGCCAGATTGAGGGTCTGCAATTGGGGATGCATGAATTCTCCATTCCTCTGGGTCAGGAGTGTTGGGATCTGAGGTAGGTTCCATGGTGGTAGGGGTGACAGGCTGCGCAGCAGTGGATACCAGTGCTGGCATGGCCAGTCTGGGGGAATCAGTATTGCCCTCGGTTTTTCCTCTCTTATTTTCAGCAGTACCCTTGAGATGAGTGGTAGAGGGGGAAATGCATAGACCGAGAGGTTTACCCACTGGAAGGATAGAGCATCCACTTTCCAAGGCCTTGCTGTGAGGTTCCCTGGTGCAGAATTTTTTGAGATGATGATTGGAGTGGGAGGCAAAGAGGTCCACCTTTGGGGTACCCCATTTCTGGGTTACAAGGGTGAAGGTTCTGTGGTCTAGCTGTCACTCGTGTGAGTCTTGCAGGTTTCTGCTTAAGTTGTCTGCCAGAGAGTTTAGGGAGGTTGGCAGGTATTGTGCTAGCAGGTGTAGGTGCATGGCTGAGGCCGTTTGCCAAAGGGTCATGGCAAGCCTACAGAGAGGATAAGAGTGAGTCCCTCCCTGCTTGTTGATATACCACATCACTGTGGTGTTGTCTGTTTTAATCATTAGAGGCCCCGGGGAGGGTAGGGGTCTGAAAGCTGTTATAGCTAGCATCTCTTTTTGGTTGATGTGCAGATGTATTTGATTCGGGCTCCAATGGCCCTGAATGCACCTGCCATCCAGGTGTGCACCCCAGGCATAGTCTGATGCATATGTGGTGAGGGTCTAGGTGGCGTGGGGTTGTGAGAAAGGAAGTCCCTTGTTGTGGTTGCATGCTGCTGCCCACCAAAGAAAATCTTTCCTTAAATAAGGTATCATAGGTATGATAGTTTCCAGGTCTTGAGAGTGTTGACACCAAAGACTTTTTAGGTACCATTGTAGTTTCCTCATATGCAGTCTGGCATATGGAATGAGTAGAAAGCAGGAGGCTATGAACCCTAGAAGTTACAGGATTTTCCTTGTGGATAACTGGGGTCTGGTGGCTAGTTGAGAGAAGTAGCCCGTCAGGTATGCTTGTTTTTCTGGAGTAAGGAATGCCATCCGGGATGCTGTGTCCAGGCTTGCTTCCAGGAATACAATTTTTTGTGTGGGTACTAGTTTTGATTTATTTTCATTGATAGTATACCCCAGGGAGGTCAGTAGGTCCTTTACAAAGGTCAGGTGCTGTAACAGCTTTTCCTGACTGTCTGCCTGAATCAGGCAATCATCTAAGTAGAGTTAAATTTGAATATTTTTTTGTCTGCAAAAAGCAATGGCTGGAGCCAGGCATTTTGTGAAAACTGTGGGAGGAGTGGATAAGCCAAAGGGAAGCACAGAGAACTGAAAGTGCATAGATCCTGCCCGAAGCATAGATATTTCCTGCAAGATTCCCTGATTGGAATGTGTAGGTAGGCCTCTTTTAGGTCTAGGGTGGCTAACCAAGCATCCTTGGAAAGCATAGGGAGAAGCTTCTGGAGGGTGAGCATTTTGAATTTTGGTATCACCAGAAAGTTGTTTAGAATGGATAGATCGAGGATTGGACGCCAGGTGCCCTCTTTTCTGGGTACCAAGAAGAGTCTGGAATAGAAACCTTGGCCTATCTGTTCTGCAGGAACATGCAGTATTGCCCTCATGGACAGCAGGGAAAGGATTTGCTTTTTAGCATCTGCCCACTGGTTTGGTGGAAGATTTGGGAACCCTTCTGGGGTTGGCAGGGTGTGGAAATTTGTATCCCTGGGATACTATGTTGAGGACCCATCGGTTGTTGGTAATAGAGGCCCAGTTGCTTGCATGGAAGGAGAGTTTTCCTCCTAGGGGCACAAGCAGGTGAGCAGCGGTAAGGGGTGGAGGTGTAAAGTCATTGTGAGTTCTAAACATAAGGGGGTGGCTTGGCACTCCCTGGTTTTGAAGAGGCTGAACTCCATTGCTTAGATCTCTGCATTCCCTGGGGCTGCTGTCTTGGGAGGTCTGCTTCCCCTGGGTCTGGGCTTAGCTGGCCTGGAGGGGGCAGGAAAGGACCAGTGCTGGGAGGGGCAATGCCTACTGAACCTCAGAGGCTGGACCTGTAAGAAGTCTAACTGCATGCATATATTTAGCTTTTTCTTCCATCTTTTTTAAGACCTCTTCTGCCTCTGTGCCAAATAAATTGTCTTTGTTCAATGGTGCATCCAATAATTTGGATTTGACATGGTCTGGCAAGGTCTGTTCCTTAAGCCAAGCATGCCTTCTAAGGACAGAACCAGTGACTGCTGCCTGCAAGATGCTTCTAGGGCGTCAAAGCCACATTGCAAGGTGTGCTTAGTAAAGTACAGTTTTGTACCTACCATAAATGTAGATGTTCGAAGATCCACATTGCTGCAGTCCTTACTTATGGGTAGTCCGCTGTCCTCGGTCGGCCCGAATACCAAAGTATTAGGCTGATGTCGGTCATGGGCGCCTAGATCTGACATCAGAGCGTCAGGGTATAAAGGCTCATGATCGACGTCATATCCTCAGTCTTTTCTTGCCCCAGATGTCAGAAGGCCAAACCAGAAAGGCCACAGCCAAAAACAGAATACCTCCCAAAAACATGCCCAACAACAACCATCACCTAAAGCATAGCACCAAGTCAAACTACAGAGGGGAAGGAGGGAGGGTAAATTGGACTGCAGCAATGTGGATCTTCGAACATCTACATTTATGGTAGGTACAAAACTGTACTATGTTCTTCATCTCACATTGCTGCAGTCCTTACTTATGGGTAGAATCCCAAAGCAACGGGAAAGGGAGGATGGTAAAAATCATAAAGCATTAGGGGCCGCTAAAATGCCCTGTAAAATTGCAGTGGCAAATCCAGCCCTAGACTTAGAATAAAGAGGAAGGTGGTAATGTTTAGAAAAGTTATGCACTGAACTCCAAGTAGCTGCCTCCAAAATGTCTTTTGTAGCTACCCCCCTTATAAAGGCCGTAGAAGTAGCAGTAGCCCTAGTGGAATGAGGCCTGATTCCAGCAGGAATCTCCTTACCATGATGGGAATAACAGAAAGAAATACAAAACCCAATCCATTTAGAAATAGTTTGTTTTGAAACAGGTTTACCCTGTGAACCCAAAGCAAAAGAAACAAACAATTGCTGAGACTGTCTGAACTCCTTGGTTCTGCTCAAATAATAACGCAACTGCCTGTGAATATCCAAAGTATGCAAAATTTTCTCCCCTTTATTTTGGGGGTTTGCATAAAAAGTAGGCAAATGAATAGTTTGATTTAAGGCCGCACTAGAAACCACTTTAGGCATAAAGGAAGGATTAGTACGCAAAGATACCCTATCCTTATGAAAAATCAGGAAAGGCTCCACTGCCATGAGGGCCTGTAATTCAGAAACCCTTCTTACAGAGGTAATGGCCAACAAAAAAGCAGTTTTCCATGATAAATACTTTAACTCGGCAGTAGCTGCAGGCTCAAAAGGTTGTAGAGTAAGTTTTTCCAACACAAAATTGAGATCCCAAGCAGGAGTAGGAGCTCTACGGGGGTCTTATATTCTTTGCCCTCTAAGAAATTGCTTAAACCAAGGATGAGAGAATAAAGGAGGGTCACAATCATAGTGAGCAGAAATGGCTGCAGCATGGACCTTTATTGAGGAGAAAGACAAACCCTTGTCCAATAATTCAGTAATATATTGAAGAGCAACACTTAAATCAGGTTTGGAGACATCAAAGTCCTTTCCTTTGCTCCAAATAAAAAATCTCCTCCATTTATCAGCGTAAACTTTCCTGGTACTAGGCCTCCTGGCCTCCAAAATAACATTCAAAACTTGTTGTGGAAGCTGAGACCCTCCAGAGTCTAAAACAGAATATGCCAGGCTGTTAGATGCAGAGACTGAATCTTGACATTGAGGAAGTGACTGTCCTCTTGTGACAAAAGGTGCGGAATCAAAGACAGAGGCCACGGAGGTTCTCGTACTAAACTCCTCAGTAGTGGGTACCAGTGTTGTCGAGGCCAATCCGGTGCTATCAAAATCATGGTTGGCTTGTCTTGTCTGGCCTTCAAAAGTACCTTGGGAAGAAGAGGCAGAGGTGGAAAGGCATAAACATGCAGATTGTTCCAACTGAAAGATAGAGCGTCCACCTTCCAAGCTGTGTGATGAAACATTTTTGTGCAAAACCTTGGCAACTGGTAATTTAGTGGAGAAGCGAACAGATCTATGTCTGGAGTTCCCCATAACACTGTCAACTGTTGAAATACATGAGGATCCAATTTCCACTCGTGAGGATCCACTATTTGTCTGCTCAATACATCTGCTAAGGAGTTCTGTGCTCCTGGTAGAAACCTTGCCTGAAGATTGAGGTGTAGATTGAAAGCAGTTTCCCACAGAATCATCACTTGCCTGCAAAGAGGGTAAGAATGGGTTCCCCCCTGCTTGTTGATGTACCACATGACAGTAGTGTTGTCTGTTTGAATCAACACCTGCCCTGGACGAAGTAAATCTTTGAAAGCCATCAATGCAAACTGGACTGCTAACATTTCCTTCAAGTTGATATGCAAATGTTGGAGTTTGACAGGCCACGTGTTTTGCACCCATTTTCCATTGAGGTGTGCTCCCCAAGCCTTGTCCGAGGCATCTGTCGTTAGAATCTGACTCGCCTCTGGCGGGTCACAGAGAGTCCCTTGTTTAGGTGACATTCCTGAGCCCACCACAAAAACTCCTTCTGAATGCAAGGTATTATCTGAATGACAGTGTCTAGATCTTGGCAGTGCTGTGTCCACACATTTTTGAGATACCATTGAAGCTTCCTCATATGCAATTTGGCATTGGGAAGCACCAGAATACAAGATGCCATGAACCCCAAGGCTTGAAGGACTGTCCTTGCAGTCAGCCTGGACCGTAGAGACATTTGCTGGAAATAAAGAGAAAGGCTTCTTCGTTTGTCCGGGGTCAAAAAAAGCCATCTGGGAAGCTGTATTCAGTCTCACACTCAGAAAGCACATGTCCTGAGAGGGTACTAGACTGGACTTTGTTTCGTTCACAGAATACCCTAGGCATCTTAACACTGCCATCACAATACTGTAGATGATGAAGAAGTTCGTCCTTTTCTTGTGCAATAATCAGACAGTCGTCCAAATAAGGATAAATCTGTATTCCTCTTAGTCTGAAAAATGCTATCACTGGAGCCAGAACCTTTGTGAACACTCTGGGCGCAGTAGATAAGCCAAAGGGCAATGCAGAGAACTGATAATGTAAATTTCCAGCCCGAAAACGCAGGTACCTCCTGCAACTGGGCCTGATAGGAACATGAAGGTAAGCCTCTTTGAGATCCAGAGTAACCATCCAGTGATCTTTTCCCAACAGAGGTAAAAGCTGTTGTAAAGTCAGCATCTTGAACTTTGGAATGTCCAGATAAGTGTTGAGGATAGATAAATCCAAAATTGGTCTCCACGTGTTTCCTTTCTTTGGAACTAGAAACAGGCGAGAATAAAATCCTAGGCCCACTTCTGACAGAGGAACTGGCTGTATAGCTTCTATTTGAAGAAGTAAAGAAATTTGTCTGTGAGCCTCTATCCTTTGCCGAGGAGGGACGTCTGGCATGCCTTTGAAAGGAGGCATGGTATGGAAATAGAACTTGTAACCTCGGTTTATAATGTCCAATACCCATTTGTCCTGGGTGACTAAATGCCAATTTTGCTTGAAAAGAGCCAACTTTCCTCCCAAAGGAGCTGCCAGGCAAGAGGAATCTGGCAGCTGAAAATGCAGGTCATTGGGCCTGTTTACGAAAGGACTGGCCCCTGCCCTCACCAGCAGATTGAGCAGGCGAACTCCATTGTCTCGGCCTGAAGGTACTCTGAGCTCTGCCCCTACCACGCCTAGATCTGCCCCTAGACTGAGAATCAGAAGAAGGGTACGTGTACCCCTTAGTAGGCCAATTTCTACTAAACTTTGGAGGTTGTACCTGCAAAAAATCTTTAACAGTCTGCATAGACTTAGCCTTGTCTTCCATTTTCTTTAAGACTGACTCCACAGGAGGACCAAACAAAACTTCAGACTGCAAAGGGGCATCCAGAATTCTAGATTTAACATGCTCAGACAAATTCTGATCCTTAAGCCAGGCGTGCCTACGAATAACTGAACCAGTGGCAGCCACCCTAGAAGAAGCCTGTAAAGCATCAAAACCACATTGCAAAGAGTGCTTACCCACCTGTTCAGAAACATGCACTAAATCCTGCAATTCTTTACACTCTATGCCCTCTGCCAAAGCATTCACTTTAGATCTTAGCTGAGAAAGGAGGAAATTCTGATACTTCAACATATGAAACTGGCAGTTCAAAGCTCTCATTGCTAAAGTAGAAGAGGTATACACCTTCTTACCCCATCTATCCAAAGCTCCAGCTTCCTTATCCAGAGGAACCGGATTCTTAACAACAGAGGCTCTAACACCCTTAGGCCCCTGACTAATAGTTTCTGGGTCCGCCCTAGGACTCTTATACAGATATTTATGAGCCTCAGGCACCCTGTAATACCTGTCCGGTTTAACTGGGGCAGGAGGCACAGAATCTGGATTAAGGGAAGCTTCCGAGAAACATCTGAAACAACATCCAAAACCGGAGGTATAGCTAAGGGTCTATGCTGTGGTAAAAACAAGAACTCCCTAAGCCTCTTCCGGGAATCAGAGTAATCCTGTCCCTCCCACTTAAAATGCTCCCTCATGGAATGGAGAGTTTCTGAAAATGAAAAATCCTCTGGAGGAGAAGCAGAAGGAGTGGAATCCTCTGCATCAGAATCAGAATAAGGAGGAAATCTTGAATGTCCTCAGTAGAAGACTCTGAATCATCTGAGGCCTGCTCCAAACTTTCCAACTCTGGCTCCATCCTGGGCCTCTTATCAGGAGGGGGCATAGAACCTCTAATTAAAGTAATCAAATCCTCTGCCATTTTAAGCATGTGCTTTTTAGGCACAGACCCTGAAGAACCAGAACTGACACCAGAGGAAGGCAAAACAGACCTGCCCTTAGAAGGAGCCTTAGAAACAGTAGCAGAAGGCCTAACCACCTTAGGCATAGAAGGGAGAATAGTAACCTGAGAGGCCCCTTCAGCCTGGCCTGCCTCCTGAGAGGCCACATCTTGTAAAATCAAAGTTTCCCCCTGGGACTCAACAGAAACTTCAGCCGGATCCACCTGTTCAGCTGTAGCTTCTAAAGGTCCGGCGTCCGAAACGGATGAATCATCCTGCCTAGGCTTAAAAGATTTGTCTTTGCGCTTCTTAGTAGAAGCAGGCGTCGGAACATCCGACGGCATATTATAGTTACACCTCTTGCCAAAGACTAACCTAGCGCAATCTAACCTCCGTTTAATAGTGCGCTTATTAAACCTAGCACAAAACCGACACCCGACTACATTAGTGCTCGTCCCAAACAAGGAATACAAAGCGAGTGGTAATCCCTATGCGGTATCTGTTTCCCACAAGAAATACAATTATTCACTTTTTCTGACATCCGGTAAGTAACTGAGGCAAGAAAAAACAAAAATATTCCCCAACGGGGTACTTAGCCCAACTTGGTATCGGTCTGAAACTCCGAAAACGAAAAATTTCAGAACGCCGAACGGCACTTGCAACTCTGCTTCTGCATCGGACCATGCGGCAAAAAAGTCTGAGGATATGACGTCGATCATGCGCCTTTATACCCTGACGCTCTGATGTCAGATCTAGGCGCCCATGACCGACGTCAGCCTAATACTTTGGTATTCGGGCCGACCGAGGACAGCGGACTACCCATAAGTAAGGACTGCAGCAATGTGAGATGAAGAACATCTTGACTTGCAGAATGCATTAGCTCTTGTAATTCTTTATTTTCTGCACAAGCAGGAAAGAAATATTTTTTTTGTTTAAGGAGTTCCATGGTATGCTGCTAATATTTCAGCATGTGGAACTGTCAATTTAATGCTCTAACAGCAAGAGTAGCAGAGGTGTATACTTTTTTACCCTATCTGTCTAAAGCTCGGGAATCCCTGTCTGAGGGGGGTGGGATTTTTAGCTGAGGTTGCTTTAATTCCTTTAGGTCCTTGAGAGATGAACTCTGGGTCAGCAGTAGGATTTTTGAAAAGGAATTTGTGAGAGTCAGGGACTCTGTAGTACCTGTCAGGTTTCCTGGGAGCAGGAGGAAGGGTGTCAGGAGTCAAACTGGATTCCATAAAAACATCATCCACAACATCCAGGACAGGAGGACTGGCCAAAGGTCTGTGCTGTGGTAAATCAAGAATTCCCAGAGTCTCTTTTTTTGACTGAGGATAGTCTTGACATTCCCATTGGAAATGCTCCTTAAAGTATGATGGGTTTCCCCAAATGAAAAATCCTCAGGTGGAGAGGTAGAAGGAATGGATTCCTCTGCATCAGAATCCTCATAAGCAGAGAGGGGTTGCATGTCTTCATATTCAGAAGCATCAGAGTCATCGGACTCCTGTTCAGATAAAACTACTGGGGACAAGTCTTTTTTTCTTTTGGAAGGGGTAGCCTGGCTTCCCCTAATAAGCATTTTAAGCATTTGAAAATGAGGCAAGGAAGCATGTGCCTGAGCTTGGGTCATTGTTTTTTTGGGCACAGTTTGCACCCTGGGCCTTAGAAACTTGGCAGTTTTAGAAAGAACTAAAGACGCGAAAGAGGTCACCTGTCTGTGTCAAGTATCGGTAGTGAGAAGTACTTCCTCGGAAGCCGGTGCCTGCTCAGCGGCTCGGGACCCATCAAAGGTAGAGAGATCTGTAGGATCCTTAGTCGAAGAAAAGTCTCATGGCATACCAGACTCTGAAACGGTCTCAGTAACGGCCTACACATCCACAGAATTGGGCAAAAGGGGCTGCGAAAGCACCTCACTGGAGGACTGAAGAACTGATGACTAGCTTAGCGGAAGTGTCGCCGGCAGTTTTGGACCTGTGCGGTCTGTCTCTGTCTTTATCCTTACTTTTTTTGGAAGATCGGTAGTCGGATCGTTCACTGAAGCTGTATCGGAATTCGAGGACTGACAGCGAAAATATCTAGCTACAATAAGGGACCGACGACGTATAGGTCTGGCGTTGAACAAAGCACAAAAGCGACAGCGAGGGCCGTCGTGGTCTGGGCCTAAGCAGGTGACGCAGTAAGAATGGAAGTCTAGGTGTGGTACTTACTTTCCACAGGAGAGACAATTGTTAACTTTTTCTGACATTGGTTAGAACAAGAAAAAAGGATCCCCGACAGGATACTTAGCTTTAGAAGACTTCAACTTCAATTTGGAAACAAAAACTCAGGTAGCGGCCAACTGGCACTTGTGCGAACTGCTTCTGCTTCAGGCTCCTCAGTAAGAAAGAATGATGTAATGGCGTTGGCTACCTGTTTTTATACCACTGACAACCTGACGTCAGTCCTGGAGTGACAGCAACTGACGCAGAAATACTAAGCCTCTGGTATTAAAGCTGACTGGGGGCTACCCCTGGCAGGATAACCCAAATGTGATGACTGCAACAGTGAAACACGAAGAACATCACTGCTTTACATGGATAGGAAGCCTGATGCAGAGAAGGGGGGGGGTGTCTCTGGGACACAAACCTCATGATCACATCTCTCTAGCTGGTGGTATGTATATCACATATAAGGCATCAGTCTTTAGAATGGGTAATTCTGGTGTTGTTTGTTTTGCGGATATGCAGGAAGTCTATCAGGGTGGGGTCTGACAATGTCTTGTATGCCAGGCAGAGATCTCTCCTCAACAGCCTGTAGGAAAAAACAATATAGGACAGAATTCTGAGGTGGTCTGCATAATGCAGGCTCCCTATAAAAGGAACCTCTGTGGATGTTCCAGTAGTTGGATATGCCTGGTTAGGTACATACCAAAGATAGCATTGTACTCAATGATAGGTCTGATGAATGCTGCGCACAGTGGAACAATGACCTCCTTGAACCTAGATGCCACACCTTTGCTTATAAGTTGCACAACGTAGAATGATTTCCTTACTACTGTAGACACGCGATGGTCAAAGGCCTGTCTGTGTGTCACCAAGTCCCTGAATACTGAGTTGGCTCTTAGGGGTGTGTGGTCAATATGACAAGCTGATTGCTAGTTTTCTGACTGAGCATGTCTTTACTGATACGTCTGTGTTCCATATGGGACATGTGTTGTCAATATGAGAGTTATCAGGGGTGGATAACCTCCCGAAGGATACTATTATGCATTTCTTGGCATTTAGTGTTAGTTCATGGTTCTGTCATAAATTATTTATCTTTTTCAGCCTTTTCTGGAGAACATTAGTGTTAGTAGGGGATTCTATGACTGTTCCTAATTTGCAATCATCTGCAAATTTGGTCAGGCAGAGGTCCTTGACATTGGCCTTGACTTCAGAGAAGTAAATGCCAAATGGGACTGGTCCCAGGAACCTTGCTTGTGACTGGCCTCCTTGTGGCAGTAAAAGTACAGTTTTGTACCTACCATAAATGTAGATGTTCGAGTGTATTCACTGCTGCAGTCATTACACTTGGGTTATCCTGCCGTCAGGCGGTCCCGCAGTCGGCCAGAGTTCCAAAGTCTTGGTCCGGCGTCGGTTGCTGTCGCTTCTTCCCTGACGTCAGTGCGCCAGGGGTATATAAGATGCAGCCGACGCCATTTTCTTCAGTTTTTCTTGCCCCAGATGTCAGGTGCCCCAAAATAGGTAGGCAATACATATTGCTAATAAAACATACATAAGAAATAAAAACAATACCTTCAGTTACAAGCAAATACACCACGTAGGTTGTATAGGATAGAAAGGTATAGATAAGTCCCAGCCAAGAGAGTGGGGATGGAGGGAGGGTAACCTGGACTGCAGCAGTGAATACACTCAAACCTCTACATTTATGGTAGGTACAAAACTGTACTATGTTCATCGTGTTTCACTGCTGCAGTCATTGCACTTGGGTTGAATCCCAAAGCTGAGGTTGGGTGGCTGGATCTATAAAGGATTTAGAGTGGCTATGAGGCCCTGCAGCACTGCAGTGGCAAAGCCAGCTCTGGATTTAGAGTAAAGAGGCAAGTGGTAATGCTTGGTAAAGTTGTGCACTGAACTCCAAGTTGCAGCTTCCAAAATATCCGTGGTTGGTACTCCTCTAAGAAAGGCTGCTGAAGTGGCTGTTGCCCTGGTAGAATGTGGCCTAATGTTGTTAGGCACAGTTTTTCCATGTTGTGTGTAGCAGAAATGGATACAGTGACCTATCCACTTTGAAATAGTCTGCTTTGAGATAGCCTTTCCCTGTGATCCTGCAGCATATGATACAAAGAGTTGCTCAGTTTTCCTGAAAGCTTTTGTTCTGTCCAAGTAGAAACATAACTGCCTGTGTATGTCCAATGAGTGCAGAAGTCTCTCCCCTTTATTCTGGATATTTGGATAAAAAGTTGGCAAGTGAATAGTTTGGTTAAGAGCCACACTGGATACCACCTTTGGCATAAATGTAGGGTTTGTTCTTAAGGAAACCCTATCTTGATGAAAAATGATGAAAGGTTCCACTGCCATTAGGGCCTGTAACTCTGAGACTCTTCGTGCTGAAGTTATTGCCAGAAGCAGAGCAGTTTTCCATGACAAAAAATTTAATTCTGCTGAATTGGCTGGCTCAAAAGGTGGTAAAGTTAGTTTTTCCAAGACAAAGTTGAGGTCCCAAGTTGGTGTTGGTGCTCTCCGGGGCGGTCTTATGTTTTTAGCCCCTCTGAGGTATTGCCTTAGTAATGCATGAGAGTAAATAGGAGGATCCATGTTGTAATGAGGTGAAATGGCAGAGGCGTGGATCTTAATAGATGAAAAGGATAGGTCTTTGTCCAGCATCTCAGTTAAGTATTGTAATATCTGAGGAATATTTGGAACAAGAGGGTCAAGGCCTTGAGCCTGGTTCCAGGCGCAGAATCTTTTCCACGTTTCTGAATAAGATTCCCTGGTGCTGGGCCTTCTGGCCTCCAAAATGACATCCATAACAGCTTTAGAGAGAGGGGTTGACTGTTTGGCTAAGAAATCAGCCATGCAGCCAGATTTAAGGTTTTGAGCTGGCTGTGTAGGATCTGATTGTTTTGCTGAGTCAGAAGATGAGGAATTTGAGGTAAAATCCATGCTGGGCCTTGAGCCAAGTTCTTTAAGATTGGGTACCAGTGCTGGCGTGGCCAGTCCGGAGCAATCAGTATCATTTTTGGCCTCTCTAGTCTGGCTTTTAGGAGTACCTTTGAAAGGAGAGGCAGTGGTGGGAAGGCATAAACTTTTAGTGTTTTCCAGCTGAATGAAAGAGCGTCCACTTTCCATGCTTGTGTGTGGTAAGTCCTTGAGCAGAATTTCTGTAGTTGGCAGTTCAGAGGGGAGGCAAAAAGATCTATGTCTAGGCAACCCCATTTCTGAGTTATCATGCTGAATACTTGTGGATTTAGTTTCTACTCGTGAGGATCCACAATGTTTCTGCTTAAGTCGTCTGCCAGAGTATTTTTCTTTCCTGGCAGGAATTGTGCTTGCAGATGAACTTGATAGGTCAGTGCTGTGTTCCACAAAGTCATGGCTTGTCTGCATAGGGGATAGGAATGTGTGCCCCCTTGCTTGTTTATGTACCACATAACTGTGGTGTTGTCAGTCTTTATTATCAGTTGTCCTGGATGCAGAAGGTCCTTGAAAGCTGTCAGGGCATTTTGTACAGCTAGCATCTCTTTTTGATTGATGTGGAGATGCATTTGGTCTGTGGTCCACTTGCCCTGGATACATTTTCCTGCCATGTGTGCTCCCCAGGCGTAATTTGATGCATCTGTTGTTAGTGTCTGCCTGGCTGTGGGTAAATTGAAAGGCTGTCCCTTGTTGTGGTGACATGCCTGTGCCCACTACCGAAACTCCTGTTGTAGGCAGGGAATGAGTGGTATTATTGCTTCCAAACGGTGACAGTGTTGAGTCCAGGCACTTTTTAGATACCATTGTAACTTCCTCATATGCAGTCTGGCATATGGTATTAGTAGTATGCAGGACGCCATGAACCCCAAGGCCTGCAGAATTTTTCTTTCAGGGAGTTGGGTTTTTGTTGCCATCAAATGAAAATACTGAGTCAGTTGCCTTTGCTTGTCTGGCGTGAGATAAGCCATCTGGGCAGTTGTACTTAAGCTTGCACCCAGGAATATTATCTCTTGTGAGGGCACTAGTTTTCACTTCTTTTCGTTTATTGTGTACCCTAGGCCCATTAGTAATCTTTTTACAAATGCCAGATGCTTTAGTAGAATGTCCTTGCTCTCTGCTTGAATAAGGCAGTCGTCCAAGTAAGGATATATTTGAATTCCTTTTTGTCTGCAAAATGAAATTACTGGTGCCAGGCATTTTGTGAAGACCCTGGGCACAGTAGATAATCCAAAGGGCAGTGCAGAGAATTAGTAATGCATTGTGCCAGCTATGAATCTGAGGTATCTTCTGCAATTTTGTCTGATTGGGACATGCAGGTAAGCCTCTTTGAGGTACAAAGTAACAAGCCAAGCCTTCTTGCCCAGCATGGGAAGAAGTTACTGTAGTGTCAACATTTTGAATTTTGGAATATCCAGGTAAGTGTTTAGAATAGATAGGTCCAGTATAGGTCTCCAAGCTTTGTCCTTTCTGGGGACCAAGAAAAGTCTTGAGTAAAATCCTTGTCCTTGTTCCTGTTCTGGCACTTTTTGAATAGCTCTCATGTCCATGAGGGCTGTAATTTGCTTTTGTGCCTCTGCCCATTGATTTTGTGGCAGGTCTGGCATTCCTTTTGGCCTTGGTAGAGTGTAAAAATGGAACCGGTAACCCTGAGACACAATATTCAGTACCCATTTGTCTTGGGTGATTATATGCCAATTTTGTGAAAAAAGTGCTAGTTTCCCCCTTAAGGGAGCTGCCAAAAGGTAAGAGCTTGGCATTTGAAAGGGGAAGTCATTGGGACTGTTTCCTGTAAGGTTGTGTCTTGTCTTCTCCTTCTTTTGGGGTTGCAGCTCCCCACTGTCTTGGTCTGTAAGAGCCTTGGGGCTGAGATCTGCCTCTTGGGCGTCTGTATCTGCCTCTTTGTGGTCTGTCTGACAATGGAAAGGACCAATTTTTAGAAGGCCAATTTCTGCTAAATCTAGGAGGCTTTACCTGTAAAAAATCATTCACTGTTTGCATAGATTTTGCTTTATCCTCCATTTTCTTTAAAACCTCTTCTGCCTTAACACCAAATAAGATATCATGCTGTTAAGGAGCATCCAATAATTTGGCCTTAACATGATCAGGTAAACTTTGTTCTTTTAACCAAGCATGCCTTCGAATCACAGATTCTGTAGCTGCGGCACTACAAGAAGCCTCTAATGAATCAAAACCACATTGCAGAGTATGTTTTCCCACTTGTTCAGCTGCATGCAATAAATCCTGCATTTCCTTGTAGTCAGGACCTTCTGAGCTAGTAAGCATTTTCTGTTTAAGAAAGGCATTAAATATTGTTGGTATTTAAGCATGTGGAACTGGCAATTTAAGGCCCTTACTGCTAAAGTGGCAGAAGTGTAAACTTTCTTCCCCCATCTATCCAATGCTCTCAAATCCCTGTCAGAGGGAACTGGATTTTTAGTAGTGGAAGCCTTAACCCCTTTGGGGCCCTGTGAAATAGTTTCAGGGTCTGCAGCAGGATTTTTATGAAGAAATTTATGAGAGTCAGGGACTCTATAGTACCTATCTGGCTTGACTGGTGCTGGGGGCAAAGAATCAGGGGTAAGACTGGATTCAGAGAACACATCATCCACAATATCTAACACAGGCGGAATACCGAGGGGTCTGTGTTGAGGCAATAAAAGAACATCTCTGAGCCTTTTCTTGGATTCTGAGTAATCCTGGCTCTCCCAATGGAAATGCTCCCTCATGGTATGTAAAGTTTCCACAAAAGAGCAATCCTCCGGAGGAGAGGCTGAAGGGATTGATTCTTCAGCATCAGAGTCCTCATAGGGGGGTAAAGAGTATCCCTGGTCTGAAGAGAAATCAGAAGAAATGGAAATCTGGTCAGAGGAATCATAGTCTGCATCCTGCCTACGCCTTTTATCAGGAGGGGGATGGGAACCCCTGATCAGAGTAATTAGGTCTTTGGCCATTTTGAGCATCTGTTTCTCAGGCATGGAGGCCTGTCCAGGAGAACGCTGTACTTGTTTCTTTGTCTTTAATGGAGTGTTAGACCTGGTTGTTGTTTTGATAGTAAGCTGAGAAGGTCTGAAAACACCCTCAGCAGCCGATGCCTGCTCAGTGGCTCCAGACCCATCTGAGGGGTTAATTTCCGTAGGCCCAATACCTTGTGTCCAGAGGCCTAGAAGTCTCCATGTGCGAGTCGGAGGCGGCCTGTGGCTCTGAGGTAGCAGGTGTCAGGGGCTGCAAAAGCGCCTCACTGAGAACCGGCGAACCGGCGGCTGGCCTAGAAGAGGCTTTGTCGTCGGTTTTTGACCTCCGGATGCCTGTCCTTATCCTTGTCCTTGCGTTTTTTGTGTATTCCGGTCGTTGGTTGTTCCGACGGCATGGTGTAATTGAACCTTCGGCCAAAATAATGCTGAGCAAAATCAAACCGACGTTTAATAGTGCGTTTGTTAAATCTAGTACAAAACCGACAACTAGTGACGTTGTGGTCTGGGCCTAGGCATGGAATACAGTAAGAATGAAAATCCTTATGAGGTATTTGCTTCCCACAAGAAATACAATTATTAACTTTTACTGGCATTGGTCTGAGGCAAGAAAATGTTTCCCCAACGGGGTACTTAGCTTTATTGAAGACTTCGGTTCTGAAATTCGAATTTGAAAATCTCAGGAGTCGGCCGACCGGCACTTGCGAACTGCTTTTGCTTCAGGCACCACGCGGCAAGAAAGACTGGAGAAAATGACGTCGGCTGCATCTTATATACCCCTGGCGCACTGACATCAGGGAAGAAGCGACAGCAACCGACGCCGGACCAAGACTTTGGAACTCTGGCCGACTGCAGGACCGCCTGACGGCAGGATAACCCAAGTGTAATGACTGCAGCAGTGAAACACAATGAACATCTCCCCAATTCTAACTTCCTGGGTCTTCTCTGTGAACTAGCTTGCTATCCAACAGGTAACATAAGGGTTTATACCCAACCTCTTGAGTTTGTCAACACTGCCCGAGTGGGGTATTGTGTCAAAAGCCTTGCCCATGTCAATGTAGACAGTATAAGCTGTTTTGATGTCATCCATTGCTTTGGTGGCCTTCGCAAAGAAATCCACCAGGTTGAGTAGGCATGACCTGATCTTGATGAAACCAGATTGGGTTGGTTCCAGTGGCTGGTGGTTTCCTATGTCATTATTTATCATTTCCACGTTACATCTAATGGCTCATTACAGGTGGTCTAAGCAATATGCATATTTATCAAGTATAGTTTGGATACATATGGAGTCCAATAAACTGCATTCGGTGGCAGGAAGACACTGGAAATGGAAGACAGGTGCATGAGGTATTATGGGTAGGAAGAGGCAGAAGAGTAGGTTGGGAAACTTATCTGTTGAGCCAAGTAGTCATGGAACACATGATTCCTAAAGGTTAAAGGTGAATGAATCTCCTTATCAGATTCAGTAGTTTCTTGTTAAATTTTATGTCTGACTGATAATATGTTGATTACCAACATGTGCTAATTCATCGGGATAGCTGATAAAAAATGCTTACACTACCAACATGTAGCAGGTGAACTTTTATAGAAGAGTGATCACTACCTGTTAGTAATCCAAGCTCTCTCTTATTATCTACTTTCTATGCATGATACTTCGAACAAAACCCTCAAAGGATGCAAAATAACTGCTTACAAACAAAAGCTGACATCCAGAGGAATTCAACTGCCTACCACCGGGAGATCAAGTATACACAATCATAGAAAAAGCAATTCAGTGACAGCTTGAGACACAGTCTATGATCTGGTCTTTACCACCTGTGCTAACAAGCACTCCTGGTGTTACTTTCTTCCAGTGGCCCATGCATCACATTTAAAAAGGCAACACACACACACACACACACACACACACACACACACACACACACACACACACACACACACACACACACACACACACACTAGATTACCCTATCTTACCCCACTCCCTTTGACTTCCTAGACAAGACAGACACACACACACACACACACACACACACACACACACACACACACACACACACACACACACACACGCACTTGTATTCCCCACCACCACTATGGGAATGCAGAATTGCACTCCACTTACCTGCAAGGTGGTCTAATTAATTTGAATGGATAATTGCCATCCTTTGACCATGTTAACTAACACTGCCAGTCATGTTAATTTATATAACCAAGTAATTTTCTGACTCACTCAGGGGTAAACAAAAAAAAAAGGTAACTATAGGCATATCTGAAGGGGATCACATAGCTAATCAGCATTAGCTACACCTCCGGTTCACCTCAACATTATCCTGTAATATGACTGGCAAGACCACCTTCCTCTGTGATTCCTCGACTCACAAAAAATAAGCGTGGTAGGGAGGTCTCTGAAGTCAAAAGGGTTACTAAAAGGGCTGGTCTCTTGAGGTAGGCCTTACTGCCACAGGCTGGTCACTTGAGGTAAGCCTTACTACTCACAATAATCCTATATCAATTTCAGGGAATGTGTTTGGCTATTTACTTGGGCAAAATTAATTATTTTTCTAAATGTCTTTACTAAATCATCTCAATTTAATCTGTCACAAGGGTTTACAAACATTAACAGAAAACAAACTGCAATTCATGTTTCCACTGTTATTTTCTTGCAGTATACATGTGTTTTCTTTTTAACAATTTTCATTCATTCCAACATTATGTAAGTTACTCCATTCCTGCCTTCCCTTAAGCATTGCACCTCTTCCTGTGCATTATTTTTCATGCATTGTTCCCAGAAATTATTTTTTTTACTAAGAAATTTGCTCCATCCTTGACTTCCAAGATGGCCACACAATGAGTAACAGATTAATTCTAGCTCTCCCAGTGTGAAAACAGAATCTTAGCAGAGAAAGCCGGTGGACCTGTATATCTGAGTAAATTCCAGGAAAAAGAAATAGAGGGCCTGAAGGAAACACAACTACAAAAGGCGATGAAAAAACACTGACTGAGAAAAATACTGTAGCTATTTAGCAAAAAGAAGTGCAAGATCCAGACATGACTTTGAGTAACTTTGAGGAAAGTATAAAGCAACTGCATACAGTCCTGACTAAAATAAATGAAACACTAATGAAGTATATCAACTCAAAGAATAAAAGGCTGGAAAAATGGAAGAAGCTTTGAACAGATACTCAGATGAGATGATAAAACTGCAAAACTCAGAGGTCAAAATGAAGAAAAGGATGGCTTAATATGAGACTGCACAAGAAGACAGGTTTCAAAAAATAATAGAATTATAGGACAGAGCATGTAGGGGAAACCTTAGATTTTTCTGCTGTACCTGAGAAGCTGGAAGAAACAGACATTTATTTAATGAAAGCACACATAAGCAACTGGACTGGTATTCCACAACAAGAATTGTTAATTGAAAAGGCATATCCAAACCTGGCTATGACAAAACAACCTAGACCTTTAATAGTAAAAATACAATCTTACCAGCAGAAGAAGCTGATTCTGACAAAACTGTGGCAGAAAGGCAAAGTAATAAAAGTGGGAGACAGCAGAGTGTTTGTGGAGAATGACTACTCATTGTATACAAGGCAGAACAGGAATACATTTATTCCATTACTTAGGGAATGTCAAAAAGCAGGTGTGAGACAAACTGCTGTACCTAACTATCTTTAAAATATTTTTCCCTGGAGAAAGAAAAACATTTTTGATGAAGTACATACTAAAGAAGAAATACAAATGTTTTTTCAACAAAAAGTGAGCTTTGAAACAGAAAGAGGTTCTGCTTCTTATACTTCTTGTAATAAATACCACAGACAAATTGTGCCAGTGAAACCTTTCTCATTATCTCAATAGAAAATACTTGAGAGAGGCAAAAAAAAGCACAGGGGTCGACTAGAGGAATCGAGAGTGCACTGGAGATGAAGCACAGACAGGGTTTGGGAGATGGAGATGAACATCAATAGAACAAGAAGCTCTGGAAATATTGGACTTTCTTGGATTTTGTTAAACTTTGGGGACTCTACAGCATATGCCCTACTTCATGTCATTAACATTTGGAGACTAAAATCAATAACTTGGAAACTGCCAAATGTGAGATTACAAAGCAACAATTATATTTGTGAACCAGGACAGAACAAGAAAATCTAGAAATATTGGACTTTTTTGGACTTTGTTAAACTTTTAGGGGAATCTAAAGCATATGGCCTACTTCATGTCATTAATGCTCAGAAAAATACTCAGGAGAGGGGGATGTGAAGGGAGAAAATTAAAGGAGAACTGCACCCACAGACTCAAAAAATATTTATTTCATCATGGTTTGGTGTTTCCTACATTTTAAAACAACTCTGGGACTATTTACATATTTTTAAATATTTTTATACATCATTTCTGAGTCTGACCACATGGGGGTCTGCCATCTTGAAGTAATTCTGATTGTTTAATCTGCCTCTAGGTATCCCAAAATGCAGTGCTCACCTGTAAAAAGTTATATCACGCAGGCCTCTTTCTTCCAAAAACTCCTGTCACTGCACTGATTTTACATGCATACACTGCTGTCTTTCAGTCAATTAGTTTTAAGTAACATTTCATTGCGTTCAATGACTACTTAAAACACAAACAGTGCAAATGCCACAGAACAGACTTTTAAAATGCTTTTTTTACTGCTGCTTCTTTTTAGAATGGCTAAATTGTATTTTTCTATGAAGTCTGAATTGCACTACTTTGACTCATCTCCCATCCCCCTTCACACCTAACTTCCCTAGCTGTCAAAATGCTAAGGGCAATTTGAGCTGTTACCTGCTGTGATTGACAGCTCACAGCAGGAGACTTGACTCATGTACTGTTTCCTTGTTCTAGCCTTTACTTTCTGTATGAGTACGGGAAGGACCAAGGAGCTGTGATATCACAGCATGGGTGGGTTTTTCAGACAGTCATGGTGATGTCAGTTTGGGAAGACAACTGGCCAGAAAACTATCTGTATTCATTGGCCTTGATGACATCAATGCATTGGACACTGTAGCAAGGGCGGGATAAAAGTTTTTTGAAAGTGAAACCACCACAGTACAGTAAGGTACTGTTCTAGCGGAGAGAAACTGTCAATTTAGACTATTTTAAACGCTGTGTTGTTTATTCACAGCACAGACTATAAATAGGGAGAAAAAAGACAGAGAAGTAGAGCATTTAATAACAGAATCCCATTGTTGTCCTTTAATAGTAAGTGAAACAATTTTTTTCTTAATAGTATTATTTAAGTGCTGCATGATTTTCTTTGCATGTTATAAAGTAAATTTTTTTCACTTGTTTTAAGTGTTAACGGGGATATTAATGTAACTAGGTGCATTTGTTTTTCTTTTTGTTTCTTTTTCCCTTCTCCTCTCTATCTTTGTTCAGATTTAAGAAATATGGGCACTGCAATGTAGAAAAAATAAAAAAGATCTGGTTAAAAGAGAACGACAAAAGAAAAATTAGTGTGCTTTTTCTCATTCTTATATTAGGGGATGACTGGGTTAAGGCCACTGGCTTTATATAGTAACACGTTTTAACAGAAAGCAAGTAAATGAAAAAGAATATTGTATAATTATAAGGCTTTATTCTAATAAACAGTTTTGTATGTAGTTCTCGTGTCACTAGCAGACAATATGATAAAGAGAGACGGCTTGGAAAAAATGTTTTCCGAAAGCATTCAAGTGTTTTCCCAGGTGAGAGAGCTATAAAGATAAGGCAAAACCAGACAGCAATCAATTGAATCACAGGCTCTACCATGCATCTTAGCATGGAGAGTCTTTCTTTCTGTTTAGCTCGAGTCTGTGTGTGTGGCTGTCAGTCTGAAACTTCTATTCCTATTAAGGGGTAAAACTTCAATAACTGAAGATGTACATAGTTCTGTGTGTTATTATCAAGTTAATAGGTTTTAAGGGGTAGTGTGTGTGTGTGTGTGTGTGTGTGTGTGTGTGTGTGTGTGTGTGTGTGTGTGTGTGTGTATTTTTGTTTGAGGGTTTTCATTATTATTAAATTACTAGGTTTTGGGGGGGTATTGGGTGTGTGTGTGTGTGTCTTTTTTGTTAGAAGTTCTGCAAGATGTGACATAGGCTCAGATGACAAGAAACAACTGTATAAAAGATTAACCTGCCAAAGAGTGAATGCATGTAACACAAAAGCTGGAACTAGACATTTAACAAAAAGGCTGTTATACATAAAAGGTGGTAATAATAATCCCTCAAGAACATGACTCTTTCTATAATGTCTTTAAATGTTAATGGTCTCACAGATAAATACTAAAAAGAAAGAGTAGGAAACTATAATAAAAATGTAGGGTGCAAATAGCTATGCTACAGACAGGAGACACATTTGGAAAGAACTGGATATGTGAATTTGATAAAGAAAGGTTTTATGGATGGTTATTCAGGAGAATACCTGGGGCAAATGAAGATGGGAGTACTTGTATTAATTGTAAGAGGAGCTCCAACAGTAACAGAATAGGATAAAAAGGACAGTAATGATACATTTGTAGCTCTAAGGGGCTACTGGCAAGAGAGTTGGTTTACACTAGTATGTATTCATATTCCAGTGAAAACTGCTATAATGAGGCAAAGAAAAAATTACGGGAGAATTTATCATTTATCGATATTACTTATAGGTGTGGACTGGAATCTGATTTGTAATACTGAATATGTGTGTGTGTGGGGGGGTCTACTTCATGATGTCGAAAGCCGACAATATTGAAGCTGATATTGTCGGCAACACAACATCGAAAGTGCAGAACATCATGCAGGTAAACGGAAATCTCCGTAGGGGGAGATTTTCATTTACCTCAATGTAGTGCGGTCTCGGAGTTGGAATATTTAAGTGGGGGGGGTGCAGGGGGGCTTGCCCCCCTGCCTACACTAGTTAGTTTTTATTTTTGTTTGTTTGTTTTTTTTTTTTTTAACATTCTTCGATGTTTTACTAAATCGATCACTAGAGGCCAGCCTTTAGTGATTCGATGTAGTAAAATTTCGGTAACGTGATATACACGCGTGTGGGGGGGGGGGCCCAGAAAGGAAAATATAACAAAGTAGGGTAGATTTTTTAAAGAAATTTATGAAAATATTTGGCATGGAAGAAGTGAATTCAGGAATAGGAGTTCGGAGTGAATATGCTGCGGTGGTGGTGCTGCGGTAGCGTTGCCTCACAGTAAGACGTTGGCCTGTTCGATTCCCAGCTAAAGCGTCTTCTATGTGGAGACATGCGTGAACGGGTGTACCTTCGTTGAAGGTTATGCATCAGGCCTGGCAAGCCGGTACGTAAAAATCTACTGCCAATCATTAGCATACTGGAGTTCCACTGTGGCGACCCCTAACCAGGAAAAGCCAAAAGATACAACAGCAACAACTTTCCAGGATACAAAAACTGGGCTACACTAGACAGAATTTACATTTCACAGGAACATGTGCATTTAACTGAAGGTCTTGTTATGCACCCAATAACTATTTCAAATCATGCACCAATAATAACTAAACTAAAAACACAGGGTAATGAAATAAAAATGATACACTGGCGCTTTCCCACCTATCTGTTGAAAAAAGAGGAATTTAAGGAATGGGTTTTGCAAGTTATTCAGAAGCTATTAGAGAAGACAGAAACTTATTCTGAAAATATAGCTAGGGAGTAGGATAAAATTAAAATTGAATTTAAAAATAGTGTGGAAATAACAGAAAGAGAGATATGGTTAAAAAGAAATGAGAATTAGTTAGAGGTACTGACAAATATTAAAGTATTGCAAAATATGGGGAATCTCACAGAAGAAGAAGAAGAAGAGGAGCAACTACAGAATGCTAAACAGAAAATAATGGATCATCTTGATAATATGTATGAGTTTAGTAAGATTGCTATTCAGCAACTGTTTTTTGATAAGTACTCTAGAGCACAAAAATGTTTAGCACAACTCAGGCAACCTTCTACCTCTGTGCATCATCTCTGCACTCACATCATTTGCCCTCCTACTCCCCCTTAAACTCCAAATTTTGTTAATAGTTTATTTCCAACAATTTCTCATCCTCAGATGTAATTCACTGCTAATGACCCTTAGACTGTACCATTGCTAGATTTTAACTACTATTATTGTGGAATGTAAAATTTCAATTGTAATTCACTGTTAATGACTCAAACTGTACAGTTGCTAGATTTATTATTATTATTATTATTGTAAAATGTAGATTTTTTTTACTGTAGAATACTGCATAAAGCTGTATGACTTCTTTGTTTTGTATGTGTATATGTTAATATGTTTGTCATTGTTAGTGGAGCTTTTCTCCCGGGGCCTCCACTAAAAACAGTTTCTTTTTAGGCCCAACGGACTTCTGCGGTCATCAAACTGAAATGAATGAATAAATAAATAACAGAAAGGAGAAAGGGCTGTTACCAAGCTTAGGGAGACTATAACAAGGAAGATAAGGGATCCTGTAAAAGTATTAGAAATATTTTGGAAATTCTATGAAAGTCTGTATAAAGCAGAGAAATATGGAAATCAAGAAAAAGTACAAATAGAAATGTTTATGGAATAATTAAATATCCCAAGATTAGAAGTGGAGGAGGCTCAATTACTAACAGGGTAGGAGGAGATGAGATAAAAATGGTGATGTATAACCAATGTACATTAAAGTCCCCAGGAATAGATAGTATTCCTGTGGAAGTTTGGAAGCTAGGTTGGAAAAAAAAACAGATAAAAGATCTGGAAGGTTTTGTTTAACAGTATTTTAAGAGGAGAAGAAATACCAACATCCTGGAAGAAAGCTACAGTAGCTATAATACCTAAAGAGAGGAAAGATCCATCAGATCCAGCTTCATACAGGCCCATTTCAATACTAAACCATGATTATAAAGTGTTTGTGTCTATAATGGCCAAAATAATGGCAAAGGTGATGCCAAAATTGATAGAGATGGATCAATGTGGTTTTGTGGAGGGGAGGCAAACATTTGACAGTGGTGATCCTGAGGGAAGCATAATATATGAAAATACCACTGTTGTTGGTGGGTCTTCATGTAGAGAAAGCATTTGACAGAGTGAGCTGGGATTTTATGAGCAGAACAATGGAAGCATTGCATTCCCTGGTAAAATTATAAGGTTGAGTAGGAGTACATATGAGGGATCCAGAGGCAAAAATTAAAGTGGGTGGGGTCCTCTCTGATAATCTCTGCTCGAGCAGAGGAATCAGGCAGGGGTGTCCTCTCTCCCCTTTGTTATTTGCATTATTATTTACAACCAGTGGCAAAGAAAATAAGGGACTCAAAAATTCAAGAATATAATTGGCATGGTATCTATTTGCAGTTGATATTATATTATACCTGACAAAACCAGAAAGAGGCATTACAGTGCTGTGGAACATACTGAGACAGTTTCAGACCTTTTTGGGACACAAAATTGTTTGTTTGTTTGTGTCTTCCGTCTTTTCCCGGTTAGGGGTCGCCACAGCGGAACTTCGGTCCGCTAATGATTGGCAGTAGATTTTTACGTGCTGGCTTGCCGGGCCTAATGCACAGCCTTCAACGAAGGAACACCCATTCACGCATGTCGACACACAGAAGACGCTCTAACTGAGAATCGAACGGGCAACGTCTAACTGTGAGACGACAACGCTACCGCAGCACCACCACCGCAGTCCTTTTGGGACACAAAATTAATGAAGCTAAAACAAAAACAATAGCAGTAAATGATATACCCACATACAATTTGGTTCAGCAATATCCATACTTATGAGAACATGACAGAATGAAGTACTTAGGAGTACGGACTACTATGGCAAATAAAGATATGTGGGAATAGACTAAACAAAAATATAATACAAAAACTGAGAAAATGGAAGCTCTGTTATATGGATATCGATAGTAAGATACAAGCCATTAAAATGTTTTTAGTCCCTTTAGTCTTCTACACAGGTCATGCATATTTTTATCAACCAGAGAAGTTGTGGATAACAATTAATAAACAGCTGAAGAATTTTATCTGGGAGGGAAAGATGGCAAGAGTCAAGTGGGATAATCTTATTCTTCCAATATAACAGGGCAGATTGGGATTACCCGATATGAAGGGGTATTTCAGAGCAATACGTTATTGCTCCTGTACATAGCACAAGGAGAAAAGTATAATTCAAAATGGAAAGAGATTATGATGAAATGAAGGAAGCTCAAGTAACAGGGAGAGACTAGGAGTTTCGATACAGACCTTTAAGGTGAACAGCAATAATTATACAGAATATCATATTCATAAAGCAACAGAAGGTCTTCCAAGAACTGAGCCAATGGAGATTCTGCCGATAGGGATGACTGCAATTAGGGATATAGGCAAGAGAGGCGCAAGGTACTGGGAGCAAATAACTAGACAGGGAAAGGTAACAGAATGGGAAGCCACCAAGAACTTATTTGGACTGCAAGTTAGGGACTGCCTTCCATATTAAGGACTGACATCAGAGTATAGGCAAAGAGAAAGAAATAGTGGGGTCCAAAACAAAAAACCAATACTGTTAGAGGTTTTGGTACAATCTAGAACAGAAGTTGCCGTTAAGAAAGTTATAATTAGTAGAGCATAAAAAATATTGCATGATAACTGTAAGAATCAATCAGAGAAGGTTACTGCAGAGACTGGATAAGCAATTCACAAATAAATTATGGGGGATATATGTATGTATCCCAAATATGCAACAAAATCTAGAAGATTTAGGATCCTTGCTTGGAAGTGTTTGCATAGGTATTTTGTATACCCCAAGCAGACTCCACAGAATTTTTCCTCAAGTAGACAGAAAATGATGGAGGTGTGATGGGGATAAAATAGGTAAATGGGAACATATTTTCTGAGAGTGTAATGAGTTGGCAGACTTAAAGATTCCCTGCAAACTGCTCTGTCAGAGATGCTGGGTGAGGAAATTAGAGTAACTTGGGAAATCATTTTTTTCCGGCTAAGATACAGAATCAGAATTGCTTAGCTATAGTAAGGCCTTGCTGAGTCTAATTATGATGGCTGTCAAAAAAACAATTACTAGGAAAATGGAAATCAAAGTCTAAACCAACTTTATTAGAAGTAGTGAAGATAGTAGCATTGATAAAACAACTGGAACTGGGATCTTTAGAAAAGGGTAGCAAGTTACATAGGAAAAAAATGGGAAATGTGGGATTAATACATGCAGAGGAGGAACAAGGTTTAAAATAAGGCAGGATCTGAATGAGCTATGTAACGATTGACTGACAATGACTGGAAACATTAATAGTGATATATAATGCTTGCAGCTACAGTTGTGTCAAGATGGTTTATAATGTTTGCAACTGAGATTGTGTCACTATGGTATGTCACACATGATAATTTAATAAAGATGTTTCTTGTTTAAAAAAATAATTTGCTCCATCCCTATTCTACATATCATACTCCCAGTTCTTTTATCTCTATTATAATATCCACAATTTCATTTACATTAGGAATGGATTTTCATTTCCATTTTCTAGCAATTGCTTTTTGGCAGTCAGTAAGATTATACTTAGTAAGCCCTTGTTATGTCTAGGCAATTCAAATCCAACATCCCAGCTCAGAAGTATATTTTCCTTAGTTGCAACCATCTGCTCCCCTAACATTTCTGTCAAAGTACTCTAAAGGGAATTTCTAAACCTGCCAATTCATTACACTCCTAGAAAACATGTTTCATACTACTTCTCAATTCTCTATCACACCTCCACCATTATTATCTACCCAAGCGGGCATTACTTATACAAAAATCCTAGACCTTATGAACATTGCTGCATATGTGGCAGCCTTACACATTTCTTCTCATTGTGTTTTTTTTTATACACCAGCTTTCCAATGTCTTTTCTCAACATTTTCTGACATCTTCCGATTATTCTAAAACCAATCGATAGCTTATGCGTCCTACTAATTATCCCATTTTTTAACAGCAGTTTCTCTTCTAGACTCAGCTATAAAGTTTATCAGAGCTAGTCTCTCACATGGCATTCCCCTTTTCCTTTCTCTCTGCCTACATTCTATCAATTCCTGTGTAAGGAAGGGAGTCTCTGATCTGCAGTCCAGAATTCTGAGGAGCCTCATCCCACTCTGTTACCTTTACTTCCCCAGCCATTTGCTGCTAAAGCAATGGTTTCTTTACTAATCCCTTTCAGTAAATTCACGCTCACACTTTCCTACTTTCTATGCCCTATTTGCCGACAAACATATTGGTAAAATCTCTTTTCTCCATTCTTGCACAGGATTAGTTCTTAGAATACTTTCTGCTACTTTATGAATGCAATACTCTGTATGTCTGCTAATTTTCTTAGACTTGCACCCTAAATCCTAGCCTCTCTTAATCTCTCAAACTCCTCCCACTTCATCATTATCCCTTCTCATTATTCCACTTTGATTTATAACTTCTGATTGAGTTATGTATATAAGCCTAAATGGTGCAACTCTAAAGTACCCATTTAAATCACATAACCCTAAACCACCTTGTTCTATGTAGACAATCAGCTTATCCCACTTGACTCTTGTCCAACTCCTCTCCCAAATAAATTTCTTCAACTCTTTAATAATTATCATCTAATAATTGTCATCTATTTCTCCTTCTCTGTTTGATAAACACTTGACTCGTATATAAAACTAAGGGACTAAAACCATTTCCACTGCTTACGATATGCTATACATATCCATAGTCAAGAGCTTCCAATTTCTTTCTTTTTATTTAACTTTGTTTGGCTTCCTAAATATCGTTATCTATCATAACAGAATCTTCTGTAATCCATGCATCTAAATACTCCATTTTATCATGTCTCTATAAGTGCGGGTACTGCTGACCAATTCATGTGTGGGTACATAATTTGCCACTATTGCTTTTGTTTTATCTTCTGTTTTATTTTATCTCATGAAAAGACTTGAAACTGTCTCAAAATGCTCCACAACACCAAAATGTCTTTTTCCTTACTTATTAAGTACACAATAATATCATCTTTACATAAAGTTAACTTTTCTTGAATACTGTACCAGTTATATCCCTGAATTTGAAAAATATTCTATTATTTCCCAACATCTCTAAATATAAGGCAAATAACAGCGGAGAAAGGGAACATCTCTGCCTAGTTCCTCTGTTCAAATACAGCCTGCTCTACCTTAATTCTTGCTTTTACTCCTATATATATATATATATATATATATATATATATATATATATATATATATTTATTTTACATTTGTTGACCGGGCTAGTCTGGCTGGATACAAGTCCATTTTCAGCAGAGGCCAGAGGAGAAAAGCTCCACTATATACTGGTACATAACATAAAAATAGATTACTATATGATACAGCTTATAAGGATTAAAGAACAAATGCAAGAGAGATATTCACACTATCAAAGCATTTTTTGAAAATGTACAGTTCTTAAATTACAACAATTTTACAGAATATGTATAATACTTAAAATTCTAAAAGTAGTAGAATCAGAACAGGCGTTAGAGTAGAGAGGAAAAGAGTGGAGGAGTAAAAGAGTGAAAAATAAGATAATTAATTAGTCAGGTGTACTGCAGGAACAGAGCCAGTGGTTTTGGAAGTACAGTTTAATTTTCTGTTTGAAAAGAGGCAGAGATGTAGTCAGAGTTATGTCACTAGGTAGAAGATTCCAATTTCTACCTACTGTGTTAGTGAAAAGAGAGTCACCAGCAAAGTTGTTGGACTTAATTGATCTGGCCATGAGTTTATGAGAGGAGCGAAGGGAGTTGAGATTGTTATAAGGGATTAACAGTTGAGAGAGAATTGGGGTGTTGTCAGGTTGATGTAGTATTCTATGGGCAGTAGTGAGTTGAGGAATTAGCAGGTAGTTTTGGAATTCAAGCCAGCCTAGTAGTTTTAAGTTAAGACAATGGTGGGTTTTGAAGGGGTTACCAGTGGCGAATCGGGCAATGTTGTTGTAGCAAGTTGCAAGTTTATTAAGACTGATTTTCTTAAGGTTGGTATAAATAGGGGAGGCATATAGTAGTGTAGATAAAAGATGGGATTGGGCAATCTTGGTTCTAGTTGTTGGGGTTAGAAAAGGTTTAATTCGATATAGGGATCCTATTTTTCTGTTAACTAACTTGATGGTGTTGTTAATGTGTTGATCGAAAGAGAGATTACTGTCGATGGTTATTCCTAGCAGTTTTGTTGTCGAATCAGGTGAGATGACAGTGTCATTGTTTGAGGAGATGGTGAAGTTTAATGGGGGGGTCCGAATGGTGGGGGTGAAAAGGAGAAGTTTAGTTTTTTTGGCATTGAGTAGGAGGAACCATAGAGAGAACCATGTTTCAACAGTATTAAATATATTTTGGGTAAGTGAGATCAGTTCTGTAGTGGATGGAGCAGAACAAATAAGGGTCGAGTCGTCTGCATATTGAATGCAGGTTGCTTGTGGGATTGCAGAATGAAGATCATTAATGAAGAGAGAGAAGAGAAGTGGACCAAGAATGGAGCCCTGAGGAACGCCGATGGAAATAGGCAAAAAGAGAAGAGATATGGTTTTCCCATATAACTGCTTGTTGTCTGTTGCTAAGATATGATCTAAACCATTTAATGGCTAGGTTATCAATAGAGAGAGATTCAAGAATGTTTGTTAAGAGAGAGTGGTTGACCATGTCGAAAGCTTTAGAGAGATCAATGAAAAGAGCGGAAGTGAGAAGATTATTGTTGCGATTTTTGTTGATAGTATCTATAAAGGAAAGAAGGGCAGTGGTGGTACTGTGATGAGGTCTAAAGCCATGCTGACAGTTTGCTATAATGGTGTGTAGAGAGAGATAGTGTACTAGTTGCTGGTGAATACATTTCTCCATAATTTTAGCTAAGGGTGAAAGGAGAGCAATTGGTCTAAAGTTGGAGTAGTCAATAGAGTTGCCACCTTTATGTAGTGGGATAATATGAGAGACTTTCCAGATGTCTGGGATGGACCCCTCTTGGATAGTTCTGTTTATGAGTATGGATATAGGGTATGCAATTTCTTTGGCTGCTTTTTGGAGGAAAAGGGAAGGGAGCTTGTCAGCTGAAGGGGTACAAGGTTTCAATTTGTGAATGAGTCTGTAGATGTAAGAAGTAGATATAGGATTTAGAGAGAAGTTGTAAGAAGAGTTAGCTAGGTTATTTGGAGGGTAGTAGTTGTTGGTGTTCATTTGCCTAGCTAGGGATTGAATAGTTTCAGAAAAAAAAGAGTTAAAAGCATTTGCAGTTAGGAGAGGGGTGTGTGGGTCGGCATTTAGTGGGGAAGGAGTTTTGGCTGTTCCTGGGGAGAGGAGTCTATTTACTGATAACCAGAATTGTCTAGAATTGTTAAGATGAGTTTGCTGAAGTTCACAGTAGAATTTTTTCTTGTCAGAGATTATTGATTTTTTAGCCAGATTTCTAAGCTGGCGGAAGTGAAGAAAATCTGGGCTGTTTCTGTGGCATCTCCATTTGGTCCAAACTTTATTTCTAGCAAGGATGAGTTTTTTAGTATATTTGGAAAGCCATGGGGCTGTTTTTGACTTCATTCTAATGGAACGCTCTGGAGCATGTTTATCAAGAATGGATAAGAAAGTAGTATTAAAGAATACAACTGCATCCTCAAGGATGGATATATATATATCCTCCTTAATAATCATGTTATTCTATCAGGGAATGCAAATGCTACCACTGCCCTGCTTATAAAGTTTTAGCTGACTTTATCAAAAGATTCTCTGCATCTGGACCCAATAACAACAGCAGTGTTTTTTGCACTCTTTCCCAACAGATCATCACTATTCTAATAATGTTGTAAAATACTAGTCTCCCCTCTGCAAAAAAAAGGGCAGCACCCAGGGAGGCTGCAGCTTTGTTAGTTCTTCAGGGAGAAATGCTTATCCCTGCTACTTTTGCAAACAAAAAAATGAAAAAATCACTCTACAGACGTTTTTATGTGGATACAACTACTTATACCATAAGGAAATTACTGGAAATTAAATGTATTACTAGAACAAGCTGCTGGCTTAAATCTCTGTTGTCTGCAGAGAACTCGAGGCCTACTTCACTTGCAGAAATCCTGGATCTCTGTATTTTAAACAGGAATGCCATCAAAGCCCTGAAACTTCACAGGGATGATTCTGGAATATCCCGGAGCAGCTACAAAAGAAAAAGATGTAAAAGAACTAGAAAGAGAGGCTGCAGAGGCGGAGCTGCTGCCAAACTAAACAGAAACCCTCACAGGCCTGCATTACCTTCAGTATTACTTGCAAATGTGTGCTCACTGGATAATAAGATGGACTATCTGAGAATGGAAATCACAAAAAATAAGGGGAGGGACACTTGTTTGTTCATTTTCTCTGAAACTTGGCTGCATAGTAACATTAGTGACAATGCTGTGAACCTAGACGGGCTAACTCTCTTTAGAGCAGACAGATGTTAATAACAGATGATGTAAAGACTGTAAACTGGTTCAATCATACTGCTCCGAAGATGTGGAAATATTGCCACTAAAATGCAGATCTTTCTATGTACCAAGGAAAATCAGTGGAATATATGTCACATCCCCCTGCCCCCAGTGCTAACACCACTGAAGCTCAAAATAAACTCCATAATATTTTCTGAGCTACAAAGTAGAAACACAGAATTTGCTCATGTGATAGCAGGTGATTTCAACAGAGTTAAGCTTAAGAACGTGCTACCCCATTTTTATCATTATGTGGATTTCCCCAACAAAGGGGAGAATATCTTAGACAAAGCTTGCATCAATATTAAAGAAGCCTTTAAAGCTCTAAAGCACCCAGACGTAGGCAGCTCTGATCACACTTCCATCCTGTTTCTGCCGACCTATAAGACGGCTTTGGTCAGAGAAAAAATGACAATTAAACAGTTCAGTCTGGCAAGAGAGTTCCATGAATTGCCTTCAGGACTGTTTCAATGCTTCAAAGAAGAAGCAGCTACACACAACTTCCAGTTAGACATAGACAACTATACCAAATCAGTTGCCTACATAAACAAATGTGTGGAGGATGTAACCACCATGAAAGCCATCACTATAAGAGCTAATCAGAAGCCCTGGTTCACCAGGAATGTCTACAAGCTACTGAGGGAAAGAAACACAGCCTTCAAGGCAAATGACAAAGAAAGGTTAAAGGCGGCCAGGTCAAATTTTAAAAAGGGCAGCAAAGAGGCAAAGAAGGAGTTATGGGAGGAAAATTCATACCCGCTTCCAAGACACGAGGGACACAAGAAGCCTATGGCAGGGGATACAGCAGCTCACAGACTATAAGACCAAAACACCACAATGTGATGACAGCTTGGAATTCCTAAATGAACTGAACTCCTTCTTCAGCAAATTTGAGGAGAACACCACCATACCTTCTAAAACAAAAACTGAAAAAGAGGAGTTAGTGCTCACCTTAAACACCGAGGACGTGAGACTTCAGCTTAAGAAGGTGAATCCTAGGAAGGCTGCTGGACCAGATAACATACCTGGCAAGGTGTGGAAGGGGTGTGCGGATCAGTTATGTCTGGTACTGACAGACATCATCAACTCATCCCTTGCTATGGAGAATGTTCCCTCACATTTTAAGGAAACAAGTATTCTCCCATTTCTGAAGAAACCAAACCCTACCTGCATCAATGACTTCAGACTGGTCGCCTTAACCTCAAACGTCTTGAACTGCTTTGAGAGGATTGTGAAGAAACATCTGTCTGTGGGTCTGCCTAAGTCCCTCAATCCGCTCTAGTTTGCATACCAGTCAAACAGATCAACTGTGGATGTGACTTCAGTCTCACTATATCTTGCACTAAACACAGAAGGGAGGAACAACTACCTAAGGCTGCTGCCGACTTCAGTTCTGAGTTCAACACTGTGACGCCTATGCAACTGGTGGATAAGCTCTTGAAACTTAAGATAAATAAGCACCTATGTAACTGGACTCTTGACTTTCTGATTAGTAGACCCCAATGGACATGCGCTGGAAACAACACCTCTCAATGCATTGTCTTGAATACTGATGTCCCCCTAGGTTGTGTGCTCAGCTCCTTGCTCTTCACAATCAAAACATAACTCAAACCATAATATAAAATTCACTGATGATACCACAGTCGTGGGTCTCATTAGTGGTGGGGATGAACAGAACTACAGGGATGAGGTGAACACTTTAATTGCCTGGTGTGACAAGAACAATCTGGACCTGGATGCTAATAAGACCAAAGAAATGATTATGGACTTAAGGAGAAACGCAACAGTTCACCAACCACTCAATATCAAAGGGAGATAGTACAGAAAGTCAAAACAACCAAGTTCCTGGGCCTTCACATCTCAGAAGACCTCTCCTGGACTGTTAATACCACCCATATAGTCAAGAAGGCTCAACTTCACCTCTTGAGAAAGCTCAAAAAGGCTAGGCTCCCACTGTCTGCTCTTTCCACTTTTTACAGGGGAGCTATCAAAAGCATCCCCACTAGCAACTTCATAGCATGGTTCAGCAACTGTACAGTTGCTGAGAAGAAGAAATTACAGAGGGTGGTGAGGGTGGCTGAGAAAATCTTGGGCACAAACCTCCCTTCTATTCAGGAGCTTTTCCTTACAAGAGCAAGAAACAGAACTTAAAAAATACTAGCTGATTCGACCCATCTGACCCACAACTGGTTCTCACAACGTGTGTCTGGAAGGAGGTACTGCAGCTTCCAATGTAAGACTACCAGATTTAGGAACAGTTTGTATCCTACAGCTGTGAGACTTATTAACTTGGACAGCCATAATACCTGATACATAAAAATCCTCTTTTTTTTTTCATTTAATCCTGCTGCTCTGAACATTACAGCCAGTATACTATTATGCATATGATGGCTATACTGACTCACGTCCAAGGTTAACAAGAGCAATATGGTAACCAAACAGCTGCTATTCACTAGTCCCTATTTATTATTTATCTTAACAGTGTACGTATTTGGTGATGGGTATTTATTATTTATCATGGAATAATGGGTATTGAGTGTATTTATGTGATGTGAACTACCTTTTGCATGTCATACTTGTTGGTATCTTCTTTCTAATCTTATCCTCCGATACCATCATTTCTATGTTACTTGCACTGCATTTTTCTCATGAGCTGACATTTGTAATTTTGTTGCACTTGTGTGGCCCTAAATGACAATAAAGTTTCTTTGAATCTTTTAAATCTTTTGAATCTACAAAACCTCATTGTTCCATTAAAATTACCTTTGGTAGCACGTGTGCCATTCTCTTATCTAATATAGCTATAAAAAATGTATAATCATGGTTTAAAATTGAAATGGGCCTATATGAAGCTGGATCTAAAGGGTCTTCACCCTCTTTGGATAATACACCCATCAAAGCTTTCTTACAAGATACTGGAATCCCTTCCCTCTTAAAATATTGTTAAACATAACTTTCCAGATCTTTATCACTTTCTTAACTTCTAACCTCCACATTTTTTAGGAGTGCTGTCTGTTCCTAGAGACTTTCCTGTTGATTGATTACACATCACAATTTTTATCTCTTCTTTTCCTATCTTGGTCATTAATGTGTTTAGTTTCATCTTTCACTAACCTTGGCATAATTACGTCTTTGATAAATACTTCTATTCATGTCTTGTCTTAGTTTCCTCTTTCCTCGGCTTTATACAAATGTTCATACTTAGGATTTCTGACGCTTTTTCTTGTCATAGGAAATCAAAGTTTGGCTACAGTTCTTGCTATTTATTTAATTTATTTATGTATTTTTTGCTGCCTACATCATTGTGCTAAAAGTTTTTGTGTTCTAGAGTTGTTATAAAAATATATTTGTTTACCAGCAACTTTTATAAACGGATGCATATTATCCAAATGCTTGCTTATTTTCTTTTTAGCACTCTGTAGTTGCTCCTCTTCTTGGTCAGTAAGATTAGCCTTCTTTTCCAATACTTTAACCTTTGTTATGCCCTACATATAATTCCTACTACATATCTTTCTCTCTTATTTCTGCCATGTTTTTAGATTTCATATTTTTCTTTTTTTCTTCTTCTTTATTACCTTAGTTTGCTGTTCTGTGTGCTATTAAGTGTTCAAGTGCTCTTATTATGCACTTATCACTGCTTGTTAGTAGCCTGATTAAATATGTCTGCTATTCTAAGCATCTTAGCTTTGGTTTTAGCACTTGTGCTTCAGGCCAGTTATTTTACATTTAGGGTTTTTGTGGACAAACCCTCATCAAACCCTGCTCTCCTTAAGGCCACGAAGTATTCAGAGCATTGTCTGGACAATTCCCATCAGTTTCCCCTGTCAGTCTGGTCTACATGGACATACTGAGACAGTGTAGAAATGGCCTCATGTTCACGGACATCCACCTTCTCCTAGCACATAATTCTACTTGCGAGAGATGCATCTACATCAGTAAGCTGGAGTCCATAATCTCTCACACCACAGTCAGTACTCCTGACAAAGAGGAGATTGCCAGTACAAGCACCACACCACCGACATCACAGAGCCACACACCCACCTATGCAGGGGGTCCACAACAAAAGCTTACCTAAACAACAAAGACCCCCAAAACACACTCACAAACATTCCACACACAATGCCAATCACATCACACAAAGTAGTTGACACACCAGTGTCTCACAAACACAGCCCAGTAGGCATAACAATAAACCAACACAGCCCATAATGCATAACAATAAACCAAACATATTAGTCACTGATGGACACACTGATGTCCCCCTCACCAAGCTCAACAAGGAGAAGGTCACGGTCAGCTGTTTGTCAGGCGCTAGAGTCTACCACGTCACGCACGCACTTGTCTCTCCACAACAGGTACAGAAATGACTCTGTCATTGTCCATGCTGGTGTGAAGGACTTGAGATGTACCTCACTGGACTATATGAAGAGAGAGACATGATTGAGCTCTCAGAATATGCGCTCCAGGCAGGTGTGACCCTAGCCCTGAGCAGCATCCTGCCTTCACCAAGAATGATGCCACAACACCAACAAAAAATGATTGACTTCAACAATTGGCTTAGTTTCTGGTGTCTTTCCAAGGGGATCCAGTATCTGTCTGCCTGGGATGACATGGTTGACAGGCCTCGTTGCTTTGCCACAGATGGCCTCCACTTGTGACCCCTGGGGTTCTGGATCTTGCCAACACTCTTGCCTCCCCCACTGTGCCTTTTTTAGGATATGTTCCAAAGACAAATCTTTCAACATGAAAGATCTGTCAAAAAGCAAACTGAAGGTCATGCTGCTCAATGCTAGGAGCCTTAATCTGAAAATGCACTCACTGGAGGCTCTCTTCACACTAGAAGATGCTGATGTCTATGCAGTCATGGAAACTTGGTTCAGGGCTGCGAAGAGCAGCCCTGCCTTACCAGGCTATACCTCATTCCACACTTTCTGACCCCAAAATGAGGTCAGAAAGACTAAGGGTGATGGAGAGTCTCTATCTTCATTAAAGATAGACACACCTCCAGACTGGTTTACCAGCATGATGCACTCGAATTACTCCAGGTGCAACTGACAGTTGGCAAGATACCCATCCAAGTTATAGCCAGCTATAGACCCCCCCCCTCCATGTCCCAGGACACCCACTCCTCCTACCTGGACCTACTTGACTCCATCAAGTTACCCCCTAACACCCTGATCCTTGGTGACTTCAAATACCCCACCATAGACTGGGTGAATTATTCCTGCACTAATGCACTCACCCAACGATTCCTTGACTTCATCAACTCTAATGCACTAGATTAGCTGGTCTCATCCCCCACAAGGGGAGATAACATACTGGATTTGGTTCTCACCAACATGGGTGACTGCTGCACCACTCCCATAGTATGTTCTTCCCTGGTGAGATCAGATCATCAGTCTGCCTCATTTGAAGTTTTGATCCCACTCAACCCCTTCCCAGCTGTAACCAGGCTAAAAACTTCTCAAAATCTGACTACACCCTCCTAAGGGAAGGTATCAGTAGCTTCACACAACCGCCCCCCCCCCCCCCCCGAGAGGATCCAGACAACTATGATGAACAGTACGCCAGTGCAGTATACAAGCATCTGTACAACTGCATGGACTCAGCCATACCCAACAGAACTAAAACCTGCTCCTTGAGGAAACACAAACTTGTCTGGTGGACATCCTCTATCAACAGGCTTTACAACAAAAGGAAGAAACTGCTGTCCAAGGGTATAAAGGAACACATTCCAAATCGGAAAATCTCTCTCCTCTCCCTCAACAAGCAAATTTGATCACTAGTGAAAAACTCCAAAGCCAATTATGAGTTGAAACTAGCCTCCGAAACAAAGGGAAACCACAAGTTTTTCTTCAGTTACATTAGGAACCTCCATGGCAAAACCCAAGTTTGTTCCGAATTAGTGCTTAATAGTACCACTTACACTGATCCTGCCGACTTAGCCAACCTACTAGCTGATCAGCGCAAATTTCACCTCCTTATCACTCCCAAAGGCCCAGTTGACATCCCTGACACTTGTCCCACACCTCACATCTCTGTAGATTAAGTGTTAAGGGCCTTATCCAAGGCAAAGAGTACAGCTTCCATGGGAACTGATAATATCCCAGGCTGTATTCTGCACCACCTCTAGCAAGAACTAGCTTCGCCACTGAGCAACCTATTCAACCACAGCCTAATTACAGGCTTCTCTCCAGCAGAGTGGAGAACTGCCACTGTCATCCCCTTGCACAAAGGTGGTGCCACTACTGACCCAGGAAACTATCGCCCCATTAGCTTGACAAGTCTGATCTGCAAAGCCATGGAGCATATTATTATGGATCTTATAAACAAGGACATAGGCAATCTCCAAACACTCAACCCCACCCAATTCAGATTCGTCAGGGGCAGATCTTGCACATTGAAATTAGGTGACTTCTTTGAGACTGTCACCAAGGCCCTGGATGAGGGAAAGTCAATACATACAGCTTACCTTGACCTGCCCATGGCCTTAGACACAATCTTCCATTTGGGCATCACTGAAAAGCTAACACAACTTATCTCATGAAATGGGTGGCCAACTGGCTCACAGATAGGACCCACAAGGTCAAAATAGGCATCACCACCTCCAACAGCAGACCTGTCACTAGTGGTGTTCCCCATGGATTTGTCCTGGGACCCCTACTGTTTGGCATCTACTTCTCAGAGGTCCAGGCAAAGACCAAGGGCCTGTGGCTGATCAAGTTTGCGGATGACTGGAAGTTGGGTGCTGTCATTGACTCCCCAAATGACATTAACATACTGCAAGAGGGTCTCACACATACAAATAACTGGTGCCAAAGGCATGGCCTTAAGTTAAATGCAGAAAAATGTATTATCATACCATTCGGCAAAAAATGGCCCCTACTGATTACCACATCAACGACAACCTCCTAAGAACACAATCCGTGGAGAGAGAGACTTGGGTACTCAGATTTACAACAATCTCACATTCGACCATCACGTGGCGGTAGTGGTCAGAAAAGTCTTTTACTTGGTTCATCTCATAAGTAAAGGGATTGCATCCAGAAAAAAAGGAGGTTATTACCTCTTTGTACTCCTCCCTCATTAGACCTATAAGTGTGTATAACGTCCCATTTGGTATGTACAGTGGATATAAAAGGTTTACACACCCCTGTTAAAATGCCAGGTTTTGTGATATAAAAAAAATGACACCACAATAAATCATTTCAAAACTTTTCCCACCTTTAATGTGACCTATAACCTGTATAAGTCAATTGAAAAACAAACAAATCTGTTAGGGGAAAAATATAAAAAATAAAAAAACGTACAATAGGCTGGTTTCATAATTGTGCACACTCAAACTAATACTTTGTTATCTGTGCACACCCTTAAACTAATACTTTGTTGAAGCACCTTTTGATTTAATTACAACATTCATTCTTATTCAGTAGGAGTCTATCCGCATGGCACATCTTGACTTGGCAATATTTGTCCACTCTTCCTTGCAAAAGTGCTCCAAATCTGTCAGACTGTGAAGGCATCTCTTGTGCACAGCCCTCTTCAGGTCACCCCACAGTTTTTCTACTGGATTTAGATCTGGACTTTAGCTGGGCCATTCCAAAACTTTAATTTTCTTCTGGTAAAGCCATTTTTTTTGTTGATATAAATGTATGCTGGGGTCATTGCATACCGAAAGGTGAAATTCCTCTTCATCTTGAGCTTTCCCGCAGACGCCTGAAGGTTTTGGGCCAAAAGTGACTGGTATTTGGCACTGTTCATAATTCCCTCCACCTTGACTAAAGCCCCAGTTCCAGCTGAAGAAAAGCAACCCCAAAGTATGATACTGCCACCACCATGCCTCACCGTGGGGATGGTGCTCTTTTGTTGATGCGAAGTGTTGTTTTTGCGCCAAACGTTCCTTTTGGAATTGTGGCCAGAAAATTTCACCTTGGTCTCATCAGACCATAACATATTTTCCCACATGCTTTGAGAGACTTGGTGTATTATTTTGCAAATTTAGGCGGGCCTGGATGTTTCTCTGTGTAAGAATAGGCTTCCATCTTGCAACCCTACCCCATAGGCCAGACATATGGAGAATATGAGAGATTGTTGTCACATGTAGTACACAACCAGAACTTGCCAGAAATTCCTGCAGCACCTTCAGTGTTGCTGTTGGTCTCTTGGCAGCTTCCCTGACCAGTTTTCTTCTTGTCGTTTCATCAATTTTGGAGGGACGTCCAGTTCTTTGCAATGTCAGTGTTGTCCCATATTTTCTCCACTTTTTGATGACTGTTTTCACTGTGTTCCATGGTACATCTATGCTGTGAAAATTTTTTTGTACCCTTCTGACTGACACCTTTTAACAATGAGATCCCTTTGATGTTTTGCAAGCTCTCTGTGAACCATGGCTTTTGCTGTAGCAGGCAACTGAGTAAATGTCAAGAAAATCCAACTTGCATGCCTCTTCTCATCTGTAGTTGAACCCATGTCACATTTTCCCAGACTTTTCACTTAAAAAACATACATTTTAAACCCAATCCCTTTAACTTACGGCAAACACACAAAACTATATACACTTCCTACAAAGGAAATTCACCACTCTAAATGGGAACAGCTGCTCCATAGTGATGGTTGCACCCACAAGCACTACCTATTCTAAAGTTAGAGTTAACCAGGGTAAAGCAGATGTTACTGACTGTGCTGCTATCTACACAGACTGCTACATGTCGTTTTCTAATATCTACCCTCCTTCCAAATGTGAAAAACAACCTGCATGCTTTCAGTAAACTTAACTTTAGCCTTAAAAAAAGGTGTAGTTACTTATCTTAAATGAACAACCTAAAATATGCACTGTTATATTTAATGTATTCACGTACTAAAGTTACTGGGGAGGCAACTACTTACATAACTATTAATGTCCAACAGTTTCAAACTGCATTTATTTTCATTGAACTGCTTTCCATTTTCTGATTAAAAGTTAATTAAGTTGTACCTTGTACATTTCTCTTAATCCACACTGTTTAAATCATGTGTGATCAATTGGTTACACCAGTAGGCTCCTTGACTCCAACTAAAAGCATTTAGTAATTGTGAAAAAAAAACATCTAGTATTTTTGCAAATACAGGAAGGCGCTCATTGTAGATTTCATTCAGAACAAACTGGTCATATCTACTGCTTGTACCTGTTTGCTCATCCGCTTTGGAAATGCAAAAAACAATCTGCCATGTTTAAGCTTTTCACCATTTTCTCTTGTTTTTTCAAGCCTACATTCTTTACAAATACTAGTATATAGTTTAAACTAAGTATGTTACTCTAGACAAATATTTCTATAAATACAGGGGAAATTATCTTTTATTTCTGCAAGTAATGTGATCAATTCACTTTTACATGATGCGCCAGTCCTGGATCACAATATTATATTTACCCTGATTTGCTTTTTTCCTGCCTTTCCTGTTACAAAGGAAAGTCTGGCACATTGCAATTAAGAAAAAGTCCTTCAACAGTCACTAATAAAACGCCTTCACCCCACATTTAAAATATCTTTGATTGCAAGCTATGCGCAACTGCTTTACAATATATCATGCAACTTGCATCATGTAGCTTATACAAATATTAATAAAAATAAAAACCTTTTTATTAAGAATTACTTCAGTCCCTTCAGTGTCCTAAACATTAATGATATAAAATGGGATTTCTGCTTTAACCTTCTCCCACCAGTTTAACACTGTCTGCAAACTTCGAGTTTTTCAGATATTTCTTCTTACAGAACCACAACTGGATTTGTTCTCTGGCTTTTACAGACATGGTTTAACTTCATGTTGGTCTTTTTTGTTGTTAGTTTTGTGCTTTTTAAGATCAACCTTGGGTACTCTTTTCCTTGTTCGATATGACACAGCCTGCTGTTGAATTGAATTCAAACAATAGAATGCAGGCAGTAAACCTCTCCCTTCATGACCTCCTCTCTACACATACAAACCCATTGCTAATGCATATGATGGATTCTACCTTACATACTGGTGAGACAAGTGAAATGAGTGTTCCTGATGCTGACACATTTACTAGTTGAGTAACTAGTTCAGTAACAGAAACCTGGTTTAAGGCTCCAGACAGCACCCCAACACTACCAGGCTACAACTCATACCATACATTTCGGCCACAGAACCCAGACCAAAATACAAAAGATGGGGGCATATCCATATTCATCAAGGATACCCACAACTCCAGGTTAGTGGCACAGCACGATGCTTCAGGGATCATCCACATGCAACTAACAACGGGCAAAACTGCAATTCAAATTGTAGGTCACTACAGATGAACCACCATGTCCCAGGACCACCATTCCGTGTTTCTGGAAACATAAAGGTCCTACCAAACACCTTAATATTGGGTGATTAAAAATTACCCAAACATTAACTAAGAGAACTACTCAAGTACTAACTCCCTTGCCCAACATTTCCTAGAATTTATAAACTCAAACGCCCTGGATCAACTGGTCAACAGTCTCACCAGAGGTGACTACATATTGGACCTGGTCATCACCAACATGGGTGACCGGTGTTACACACCAGAGGTCAACCCCTCGCTGGTTAGATCTGACCATAAACAAATCACTCTGGATATCCACATTCTGCCTCCACCCTCGGTCAAGGAAACCACCGTGAAAAACTTTTCAAAAGCAAACTTCACGTTACTTAAGACCAAGGTGGAAAGTTTCAAAGCCCCCATGCTAAAGGATAATGCTGTCCAAGCTGCAAAATCCTTTAGTAATGCATTCTACGGGCACCTACAAGAATGCATAGATTGTGCTATCCCAAGAAAAACCAAGACTCACTCCTCCAAGAAAAGGAAACCAGTCTGGTGGACCCCTGCCATAAACAAGCTATACAATAGAAGGAGGAAACTAATACAGAAAAGAGTAAAATCCCAAGAAGGGAAGACATCCCTGATCAGTATCAGCAAGAAACTACGATCCCTCATAAAATCATCCAAGGCTAGCATCGAAAGAAAAACTGCCAAGGACTCCAAAGATAATCACAAGGCATTCTTGAGCTATGCCAAGAATTTAAGTAGCAATGCTCAGATCTGCTTGGAGTTAGTGCAGAATGGCACAAAATACACTGAACTGAGCGATATCACTAACATCCTGGCAGACAGGTTCAGTGCAAACTTCACCCCACCCCATCCCCAAAAGGGCCCATAACCATACCAGAAGAATGTACAGCCCCTGAAATCACAGACACTCATGTTAAAACAGCCCTCTCCAAAGTCAAAAACACAGCATCAACGGGACCAGACAGTGTCCCAGGCTGCGTCCTACATGAGCTCAAAAACTAACTAGCCCCTCATGTAAACACACTGTTCAAACTCAGCCTCTCCACAGGCTACGTACACATAGAGTGGCACACAGCAATGGTTATTCCACTCCACAAAGGTGGAGCCATAACAGACCCTGGGAACTATCGCCCTATAAGCATGACTAGCTTGGTCTGCAAGGCTATGGAGCGTATCATCATGGAACTGACTAACAGAGACATTGGGAACCTCCAAACACTGGACCCTACCCAGTTTGGCTTTAAGGACAGAGCATGCCTCCTAAACCTGGTGGACTTCTTTGAGACAGTTACCAAAGCTATAAACAAGGGAAAGGTGGTACACACAGCCTACCTAGACCTCGCAAAGGCCTTCGACACCATTCCCCATTCTGGTATTATAGACAAGCTCACCAGACTGAACATAAACCCCTACATCATAAGATAGGTTGTCAACTGGCTCACGGACAGAACCCACATGGTGAGAGTTGCGAGAGCTAGGTCTGACTCTAAATTGGTTACAAGTGGCGTTCCCCAGGGCTCAGTCCTAGGACCCCTCCTGTTCGGCATATACTTCTCAGAGGTACAGGCAAGCACAGGAGGACTATGGCTGACCAAGTTCACAGACGACTGCAAACTAGGGGCTGTAACTGACTCTCCAGCTGACACAGACATCCTCCAAAAGGGTCTCACTGAGACGGATTTCTGGTGTCAAAATCATGGCCTCAAGCTAAATGCCAAAAAGTGCACAGTCATCTCCTTTGGAAAAAACAAAGTACCCACAAACTACCACATAGGTGGTAGTCCCCTAAATATGGAAGACATAATAAGGGATCTGGGGACCCAAGTAGATAGCAATTTCTCCTTTGATAATAACACTGCCAAAGTGGTTAAAAAATCCTTCTATGTGGCCCACCTAATCACAAAAGTGTTCGCATCCAGATCAAAAGAGTTAATTGTGCCCCTCTACTCATCACTCATCAGACCCATCAGAGAGTACAATGTCCCATTTGGGATGTACCTTACAAGACACCTGAACAGCTGGAAAGACCACAGGAGTACTTCACCAAGAGGATCACTGGCCTCAAACAGATGCCCCATGCAGCTCGGCTGAAGAAACTCCAGCTGTACTCGGTTGCATACCGCCTACTCAGAGCTGATCTCTGCCTGACATACAAGACCATGTCCAACTCAGAATTGATGGACATGCTCCACCTAAAGAAAACCATATCCCCTCGAGCCACACACTCTAGGGATATAAACCTCACCACAACAATAAATAGGACGTGCTGGAAGGATAATTTTCCTGTCCCAGAGACTTCCCATGCTTTGGAACAAGATTCCAATCTACACTAGGCAGAGCTCCTCACTAACAATCTTCAAGAGAAACCTTGACGAGTGGATGGGAAACAGAAAGTTTACCCCGGGGATCACTTCAGTGGCTCTGCTGGACAGAGGCACAGGGAGCTAATCTAAGGATGGGCGAAAGCCAACAGATTCTGGCTAGGCTTATAAATGCCTTCAGGCAGATAGCCTAGTACCTACCTATGAACCTAAATAGCAAACAGAAAGAGGACACCCATGCCTGGTTACTCTGTTCAGTCACAACTTATCAGTGAGGAACCTTCACCCCCTTAAATTTAAATTTTTGCCTTCAATCCCTCATATATCCTCCAAATGTACCTTATAATTTTATCAGGGAATACGGATGCTTCCATTGCCCTACTCATAGAATCCCAGCTTACTCTGTTGACTAATTTCTCTGCATCAAGACTCACCAACAATAGAGGTATTTTCTTACAGTCTGCTTCCCTCTGGAACATCATTGTTCTATTAATGTCAAATGTTTGCCTTCCTCTCCACAAAACCAGAGTGATCCATTTCTACCAATTTTGGCACCACCTTTGTCATTATTTTAGCTATTACAGCTATAAACACTTGATAATCATGTTTTAAAATTGAAATGGGCCTAAATCAAGCTGGGTCTGATGGGTCTTTACCATCTTTACGTATTTCAGCCACCACTGCTTTCTTCCAACATGTTGGTGCTTCTACACCTTTTAAAACACTGTTAAACAAAACCTTTCAGATCTTTATTACTTTCATCTCTCCTAGCTTCCAAACTTTACACGAATACCATCTTTTCCTGAAGACTTTCCTGCAGATTCCTGAAGACTTTCGTGCAGACTGATTAGAAGTCATTGTTTGTATCTCATCTCCCCCTATCTTAACAGCTAACAGTCGAGTCTCGCCTACCTCTAACTTTGACATACTTAAGTCTTTCAAAAATATTTCCATTTGTGTTTTTTCATGACTTCCACATACCTCTGTTTTACATAAATGTTCATAAAATTTCCAAAATACCTGTAATACTGCTACAGGTTCTCTGGTTATTTTACTTATTACAGACTCCCTATATTTGGCAAGAACCCTTTCTACTTTCTGTTGTCTAAGTTGTTGTGCTTTTTTTTTTTGCCCTGGAGTTATCAAAAAAACAGTTGTTTAACAAAAATCTTTCTAAACTCATGTGGAGTTATTATCAAAAAACAGTTGTTTAACAAAAATCTTTCTAAACTCATGCATATTATTTAGATACTCCCTTATTCTCTCTTTAGCACTGTGCATTTGCACCTCTGTTTGTTCTCCAAGATTCTCCTTATTTTGCAATACTTTAACCTTTGTCAGCCCCACTGAATATTTTTTGTTACTTCTTAACCATATATTTTTTCTTTTGTTTCTACCCAACATTTAAACCCACCTTTATTTTTTCCCCACTCACAAGCTATAGCTTTGAAGAAATTGTTATCTTCCCTAATAACTATTACATAATTTCCAATACCCATGTCTTAAAATCCTCTCTTTTTAATAGGTAGATTGGGAACTACCAGTGTCCATTTCAAACTTCATTAATCTGTATTTTTATTTTAGTTGTTATTGGCATATGAGCAGAAATAGTTACTGGATATGTGTCAAAGCTTTCAATTAAATGCACATGTTTCTGTGAAATATAACTTATGCCTAGTCTAGCCCAGTTATTGCACCTTGGGGTGTACCGACTCATGTCTTACATACCAAACAGTTTCATAAATTTCTTCAAAAATATACCCTCTTTTGTTATATTTTCCCTTCCAGGTCCCCCAGATACATTCTTGCTTGTGCAAATCAAGTTCCAGTCCCCACCTATAAGCATTATTCCCTGCTGAAAAATTACTATTTCCTCCAAAATTTTCTTAAGCCCCATAGCAGCCAGTGTAATCCTCCTTCATTGCCAGTAGCCCCTTAGTACCAAAAATCTACCATTACTATATTTCCCCTCTTCAATTACTACTTTAGTACAGTACTCCCCTTTTTCCTTTGTCCCTGATATTCTGCTGAATATCCACTCTGAAATCTATTTTTTATCAACTTTGCATGTCCTTTTCTTTGCAAATGCATCTCCTATTGCATTGCTATTTGCACTCTGCATCTCCTAATATCCTAATATAATTCAATACTCTTATATTTTAGTCTATACTTGTGAGGCCATTTGCATTCCTAAATGATATCTTTAGTCGTACCTCTCAGCTGTCCAGATTTTTGCAGAATGTCCAGATTTTTGCCTCATAGTTTTGGTCTGCTCCTCATACAATTTGTGATTTCTGGCAAATCACTGGGATAATCTGAGGACTGACGTCACTAAATAAAAACATGCATTTGAGTTTCAGACTTCAAATCCTTCAGGAAAATGCACGTTAATACAAACCCTGTTATTCTAGCAACTTTCTAAGTTTCTAAGAGCAATATTTAAACTCTCTCCCTATTTTGGGCCTTTGTCCCTCCATTTTGTCAGGCATTGTCCCGATTTCTAGCACAAAGAAGTTGAAAGGTATGTATTTAGTGTAGCCATTATGATAAGATATTATTATTTCCACCTATTATACATGACAGCTTTTTTAAATGTATACTTCTAGCTTTTGTGTTACATGCACCACTAACATTTGGCAGGTTGATACTTTATACAGTTGATTATTATCATCTCCATTTGAAACAATGTCACACTTTACAACAGTTTTTGTTTTAATGAAAACCCTCAAACAAAAAATCTAAAATTCATCCCTAGACTTTCCTGACTACCTATTAACTTAAAACAAACACACAAAATTATGTACATCTTCAAATAATGAAGTTTAACCCTCCTGATAGGAATTAGAAGTTATGTACTTACCATAACGTTCCATCTGAGTAGGTGTATTCATTTGTCTGCAACCTGTGGGTATGGATCCGATATCGGATCCGAACCGGCATGGTTTATCCAGCTATGGATCCGAGCTCCTAGCTCCTCCCCTCACCCATAATGGCCTGCTCTCCCTACATGACCTCAGATCGAGTTTGCCCTGTATCAAATACCCTAAAAAGGGTAACACACTCTATGCAGGAAACTGACAAGGCCAGGGGGATAGGAGGGTGGGATGGTTGTAGACAAATGAATACACCTACTCAGATGGAACGTTATGGTAAGTACATAACTTCTAAATCTGAAGTAGGAGATTCATTTGTCAGCAACCTGTGGGACAGAGTCCCCAGCTACCTGAATCTTGGGCGGCCGTCATGGAAGGATATTCCGGAGCACCGCAGAGCCAAAGGATGCTCTACCTCTAGACGTGATATCCAGCTTATAATGAGAAATAAAGATATGAGATGAAGCCCAAGTGGCCGCTGAACAAATGTCATCCAGAACTATCCTAGCCTTAAAGGCTGCTGAGGTAGAAACGGACCGGGTTGAATGAGCATGAACTCCGTCCGGTGCGGGCCTCCCAGAAGCTTGGTAAGCTAATAAAATACACTGGGAAATCCATCGTGACAAGGAGACTTTTGAAATTGGTTTACCCAGATTAAATTTGGCAAAGGAAACGAACAACTGATCGGATTGCCTGTGACCAGCTGTCCTGTTAAGATAAAAATGAAGCTGCCTGTGAACATCCAATGAATGCAGTTTGTACTCGCCTTTGTTCTGATAATTAGGAAAGAAAACGGGGAGGTTGATGGACTGATTAATGTTTGCTTCCGAAGCTACCTTAGGGAGAAAAGAGGGATTGATCCTGAGGTACACACGGTCCGGATGGAAGATCAAGTAAGGCGGCTTTATGGAAAGGGCTTGAAGTTCCAAAACTCTTTTGGCTGAAGTAATGGCTACCAAAAATGCAGTCTTAAGAGATAAGAATTTTAGATCTACAGTGGCCGCAGGCTCGAAGGGGGGAGCGGTCAAGGCCTGAAGAACCAAAGAAAGATCCCATGGTGGAACCGCCTGTTTGACTGGGGGTCTAAGCAGAAAGGTGCCTTTTAGGAATATTTTACATAATTTGGCAGACATAAGAGGTCCAGAGTCATGACCAACATGATAATGAGAAATGGCCGCTAGCTGAACTTTGACCGTGGAACTACTGGCGCCATCATTAAAAAGAGTGGTAAGGAAATCTAGGACCACGGGAAGGGGTACTGTGAAGGGATCTAGACCTTGCCGCTCCGCCCAGATGGAGAATCGCTTCCATTTACTGCGGTAAGTTTTTCTGGTAGAGGGTTTGTGTGCCGCTACCAGGATAGCCTTAACGGGAGATGAAATACCGGGAGTCCTAATTAGGAGTGGAACTGGAGCAGCCAAGCAGTTAGCTTCAGGTTGTCCAGGTTCGGAGATGGTAGGTTCAGTGGGTGTTATGTCAGATCAGGGATGGGATCTAGAATCCAAGGTGGATTCACTGAGTGAGACCTTAGGTAAGGGAACCAGATCTGCTGAGGCCAGAATGGGGCTATGAGGATCATTCTGCACCCCAACCGAGAGGCTTTCTGAAGAACCTGGAGCATCAGAGGAAGAGGGGGGTACGCGTACAGAAGACCGGGAGGCCAAGCATGCACCAGAGCGTCCCTCGGGGAATCCCCTGGAGGAGGGATTAGAGCGAAAAAACTGTCGCACTTGGTGTTTAAGGGAGAAGCAAAGAGATCGCAACAAGGAGTTCCCCACCGTGCGAAGATACGTTTCGCTACTTGAGCATTGAGAGACCACTCGTACGGGGAGAGAATGGTGCGACTGAGTTTGTCCGCAAGGATGTTGGACCGACCCGGAATATGCGTTGCGATGAGAAAGCGGTTGGTGGAGATCGCCCATTCCCACACTCTCATGGCTTCCCGACATAAAGGGTAAGACCTGGTTCCCCCCTGTTTGTTGATGTACCAGACCACTGACATGTTGTCCGATTGAATCGCAATTGTTCCCAGGGGAAGAAAGGCCTGTAGTGCTTGCAACGCCAAGAGCACGGCCCTCATCTCCAGAACATTGATATGCAGGGAGGTCTCTGATTCGTTCCACGTGCCTTGGACCGTCCGTCCCGCAAAGTGCCCCCCCACCCGAGGCGGGATGCGTCTATGGTCACTGTGGCAAGGGGGGGAGATGCACAAAAGGGGCGGCCTCCTAGGAGATCCTCTGAATGGAGCCACCACAAAAGAGATTGCTTGCAAGCTTTGCTGATTGCAACGGGATGATGCAAGGGAAGAGAAAGGTAAGACCATTGTACTTGAAGTGTCCACTGAAGTACCCGCATGTTCAAGCGGGCAAGCGGGAGAAGAGAAATCGCTGCCGCCATGGACCCTAGTGCCCTCAGGACCAATTCCGCTGGAACTGAGCTGGGGTGGAGAATGGCCCGCACCTGGAGACGAAGATTCTGAATTCTGTCGGTTGTGAGGAAGGCTCTCAACTTTCTTGCGTCTAACCTGGCACCTATGAAATCTATTAGCTGAGGAGGGGCCAGATTGGACTTTGCTACGTTTATTGTGATACCTAGCCAGGGAGCTAGTTGAAGAAAGGAGTCCCTTGCTAAAGATAGTAGATGCCTTGCTGGGGCGGTGAGAAGCCAGTCGTCCAGGTACGGAAAGACCTGCACCCCCTGAAGCCTCAGGTGGGCCGCAACCACTGATAGTACTTTGGTGAACACCCTGGGGGCTGTGGTGAGACCAAAGGGAAGGACCCTGAACTGGTAGTGACTGGCTCCCAGCCGGAAGCGAAGAAACCTCCTGGACCGTCCGTCCATTAGTATGTGGTAGTACGCATCCTTGAGGTCTATGGAGCACATCCAGCGATTCTCTCCCAGAAGGGGGAGGATAGATTGTAAGGTGACCATCCGGAACTTCTCCTTGGGAATTGCCAGGTTTAATAGGGACAGATCTAAAATGGGTCTTAGGTCCCCCGTCTTTTTTGGCACTAAAAAGAACCTGGAGTAGAACCCTGATCCGATCTGGTCTGGGAGGATGGGCTGGATGGCCCTTTTCCTCAGCAGATGGCCAATTTCTGCTGAAGCAGCCTCCCGCTGATCGGGTGGAACGTCGGGGAGGGATTTTGGTTTCGGGACACGAAGAAAGGGAATTTTGTATCCTCTGGATATGATACGGAGGACCCAGCGGTCTGTTGTTATGGACTCCCATGCCGCTAGGTGCTCCGAAAAACATCCCCCGACTGCCTCCAGAGTGGAGCAGTCGGGCAACCCCTCAGGGTTGCTGCGCGGGCCGCTCAGAGAAAGGTTCTCTGGACCCGAAATTCCTGGGAGCCCCTCTGCCCCTGGGGCGGCATCCGCCCTATCTTCCTCTGCCACGGAAGGACTGGTTGTCCGGAGCGGGTTGGGATTGCTGCGACTTCCGGAACCACATCTTCTTCTGGCCCTTTTGGTTCCTAGAGTAGGACCTCTGGGGCACAGAGAAGCGGACTCCGACGGCAGACAGCGTCTTCCCGTTCTTCTCGCTCTGGACCAAGGTGTCGCAAACCGTTTTGCCAAAGAGGGCAGAACCATCAAAGGGGGCGTTCGCGAAAGACGCCTTGAAGGGCTCCGTGAAATCGCAATGGCAGAGCCAGGCCTGACGTCTCGTGACTAGGCCTACTCCTGCAGCTCTAGCGGCTCCCTCAGTAGCATGGGAAAGCAACCGCATAGAGGTATTTGTAACAGACTGAAGAGTGGCCATACGGGTGGAGTGCAACACTTTGTCCTCCTCCGACATGGACTCTGGGGGGGGATGCAGCGTATTCTTTAATAGGATCGCGCTGCATCCTAATAACATGTGCCAGATAGTTGAGCGCCCTCACTGAGAAGGTCGCTGAACTAAACATTCGCTTCCCCAAGCGGTCCATCATCTGAGACTCCTTGCTCGGAGGATGGACTGAGGGACTCTCCTGGGAGAGTTCCCTCTTGGTGGCTGCTGCCGTCAACATGGCATCTACCGGAGGACCCTTACTCCAGTGGGCACGGTCGGCAGGGGGGCTGAGGATCCTGTCTGGCCTTTTGGGAATTGGCTCCACGGTGTCCGGTTCCTTCCACGCCCTGGTGGTAATGAGGTCCACCAGGGGGTCAGCAGGAGGGGACACCCAAGAGGTAGACGGGCCCGCTTTGAATGCCTCCAAGAACATGGACTCGTCCGAAGAAGACTTTGGGGCAGACCACCCACCTCTTATACGAAGCATTTCCATGATGTCTCCAAGTCCGTGTCTTCAGTTAAAGACTCGGGGGAGTCTATGTGCCTCCTTTTACACGTGTGCTTGCGAGGTGCCTCCTCGGGGGGGGGGGGCTGTCCGAGGAACCCTCACAAGCTGTGTCAAGTTCCACAGGAACTGCTTGGGGCATCAAAACGGGCTGTCCCAGTGGCCGGGTGATGGAAGCCTGACCCAGAGCAGATGGAGTGCGGGACGGAGTCGAAGCAAGTGCCGGGGATCCGGATGCCCTCAACAGAGCCCTCTCCACTACATCAAAAGCCGAAGGGGAGCCGGCCTCGACCAAAGGATCCAACAGTCGGCTCCCCCTCGGATCCAAGGAGTGGATCGGAGCCGGCGCCAAGCTCCTCGGATCCGAGGGCCCAGTGCGCTCCGACACGGACGGCGCCGAAGGCACACTGAGTCCCTCGGATCCGAAACTCGGGTCAAGGCTCTGAGAGGTCGGATCCGACACACTCGAGGGCAGGGTCAGATCCGAAGTAGCCAGTACTATCGGAGCCGACCCACCCCCGGCTCCAAAGCTGCCCGGCTCCGAGCGCTCCGAACCCGGGTAGCGGGTCGGAGAAGGAGCAATGGGCTTGAAAAAGGGGGTCGAGCTCCCCCCCAGGGGGGGGGGAGGCAGGAGCACTCCCATCTGCATCTGGGCCTGGATGAACCTTCGCATCATCCTGTCCAGATCGGCGTCTGAAAGACTATAAGTGGACCTCGAAGAGGCTACCGAGGTGGGCCTAGAGTACCGCCTCGATAGCCTCGAAGGAGATCGGGTCTCCTCCTCCTCAGGTCCCGGTGAAAAGGTCGGGGACCGGAGCCGAGGAGTAGGAGAACCAGTAGATAGAGAGGCCAGAGGAAAAGCCCGCTTAGCCGGCGGGGCCGAGATGGAGGTCTCGGCCCGCCGCTTGTGGTGCTTCTCTCTCCGGTACTTCTTCCTCGCTTACCTGTCCTCCGAACCCGTAGAGGGAGTTTGAGTCCCGGGAGGAGGAACAGGAGCAGGAAGGGCAGGTACTGCAGGAGCGGTAACTACCAACGGGGCGGAGGCCGAAGCCGAGTCCGGGGGCAAAAGTCCCGCCAAGACCAGCTTCGACCTCCACTCCTTCAATGCCCTGGGGTTGAACCCTGCACAGATTGAACATCCAGAAGTGAGGTGTTCAACCCCAAGGCATCGAACGCACCGAGTGTGGCCATCAGCAGGGGACAGCTTATGGCCACACTCGGAGCATTTCCAGAATATCGCTTTTGGGGCTTCTGACATTTTTTTTTTTTTTTTTTTTTTTTTTTTAAACAGAAAAAAAAATTAAAAACTAACAAGTTAACAAAGTTAACTACACAGACACACTACAGGCCCCAAAGACCACGCACACACAACTACACTGCCAGCGAGGGGAGGGAATTACACAAAAAATTTTTGTAAATTAACCAAAAACTGTTTAAAAGGATGGGGAACCTAACACTTTCACACAAATATACTACTTAAAGATCGAAAAAACCCTTATTAAATAACAAAATTCCACTTAGCTGTAGGAGCTCAAAGATCAAGCTGTCACCATGAACGCGGCAAACTAGATCTGAGGTCATGTAGGGAGAGCAGGGCATTATGGGTGAGGGGAGGAGCTAGGAGCTCGGATCCATAGCTGGATAAACCATGCCGGTTCGGATCCGATATCGGATCCATACCCACAGGTTGCTGACAAATTAATCTCCTACTTCAGATCAATTGTTCCAAATCAACAGTTGCTCCCACAGGCATTAACTAACCTAAAATTAAGGTTAGCCATGCTAAATCAGATGTTATAGCCTGTTCTCCTACTCACACTAATTGCTGTCTGTTCTTGTCTTGTGTTTATTCCCCTCCCAGATGTGAAAATTAACTTCCAGGCTTACAGAAAACATTACCTTTTAGCCTTAAGTAAAAGCGTACAGTCTGCTTTAAATAAAACTAAATTATACAATGTTGTAGTAAGTGTATTGGTTACCAGGAATGCTGTTATCACTTATTCGCTTCCAGTAATTTTAGAATTTTACTTTTTACTGAGCTGCTTGGCCTTTTACCATTTAATTTTGACCTTCTCTCAGTAAACAATGTCAGACATATTTATTTTACTGCTTTGTTTCCATAAAAACATAAGAACAGAATGTATTTCTCAACTCACAGTGAATATTTATTTGCTAAAGGAAAAATATTCATTATACTGTAGTAACCCATTTTTAAAACTCACTTGCTTATCAAAAGTTATTAGAGTAAGCCAATGGCATTAGTCCGGACATTCACCTATGCAAAAGTAAAAGAAAGCATGCTATAATCAGTGTACTTCTATACCACATCACCCACCAGAACAGCCCAAGATTGGCCTATTAACTTAAATGCGGTTTTGTCCATCCTTTCTTTTCATTTTACAATTTAATACCTACATTTCTTAAAAATAAAAAAGAAAGAACTTCTTGTTTACTTTAGTATCTTTATCACATACAACAATCAATGAAAATACTTTACTATATAACATGCAATTTATATCATAAAATGTTTTACACAAATATTAAGAAAAATATGTTTTACTTACAGTTACTCTTTCTTTTTTCCTTTTAATGTCTTTACAAACATTAATGACATGAAGTGGGGTATATGCCTGCCATCCTACCAATAAGCTCAACAAAGTCCACAAAAATATATTCTTCCTCAGCCACTAATTCTTTTCAAGCCATATTTCGCAAATGTGATTGATGATTTATTCACTAATCTCAGTGTTCCTGGTCTTCTTCCTGTTCATCTTCATCAACGAACCCTAGGCTTTGGTTCAAGTCCAAGGTACTCCTAATTCTTATAGTCAACTCCTGTGAGTTTTTCTGTCTCTCAAGCATTCTCTTTTGGAACACTGGAAAATGATTCACTGGTAAAGTTTCTCATTATCAGAAGAATGAAAAGCAGAGCCTCCTTTTTGATGGCTCACTTGCTGTTGAGCAAACTTTTGTATTTCCTCCTTAGCCTATTCTGCATCAAAATTACTTTGATCCTCCAGGAAAAAAAAATATTCTAAAGACAACTGGATATAGCAGCTAGAGTCTCACACTTGCCTTTGTATATTTTTTATTGCACTTTGTCCTTCTGTCACAGTTTTGTCAGGACCAACTCTTTCTGATGGTATGATTGCAGCTTTACTAATATAGGTTTTTGGTTGCTTTCTCATGGCCAGGTTTGGAGCATATGCATAATGCACCCTTTCAATTAACAAATCCTGATGTGCAATACGAGTCCTCTTATTTATTTGTACTTTCATAAAATTAATACAGTTTGGTCCTTCTATTTTCTCTGCAACAGAAAATTTCAAATTTTCTCTGTGTGCTCTGTCTTCTAACTCTTACCATGTTTTGAATCAACTCTTCTTGAACAGTCTTTATTATTGCATCTTAACAAATGTTTAAAGTCTCTTCCATTTTTTTCCATCCTTTTGTTTGAGTCATTGTACTCCATCAATGTTCCATTTATTTTAATCAGGTCTAAGTACAGTTGACTTACGTTTTTCTTCTAAACTACTGGAATCCATCTCTTGTACCATAGCTGGAGCTTGAACTACTTTTTGCTGAACAGCTACAGGATTTTTCCAGTCATTGTTTTCTCTTCGTCTTTTCTACCTGATTTTTTTCAGACTCTCCAAGTTTCTTCTTTGCTGGTATCAAGGCAGACTACTGCCTAACCAGTAACAAAATTTTACTAAAACTGGCAGAATTACTGACCCCTTATCTTTCATTGTTTTTACAGTGGGAGAGCTGAAATTAAGCCAATGATCATTGTGTAGCCATCTTGGAAACCCTGCTGTCAGTATTACTGATCAAACCAACTCATTTTAAGTGCTGGCAAAATACTGTGGCCTCTGGAGCACAACAGCTAAACTATAGATAGGTCAAAAAATTTAAATGAACTCATAAAAACATTACAATTTCATAGTTCAAGCTATTAATGTTAAGGTACAATATGCATTTACTTTTAATAAGGAGGTAAGTATGCTAGCCACAAATAATACCTTACAGATGAATTACTGACCAGCATGTGATATAAATTTAAAAAAGAAAATAAGCAGGCATTAATAACACTAAGTATATCATCTATAAAAGACTGTCTAGTGTGGGAAACACTGAACACCAACAGCATTCCCTTCCCAGAGGGGAGTATTAACAGGCTTATGATCTGCCAACATTTCATGGCAAAGGCTGAAATAGTGGAAAGGACACAAATACAGGGGGTGGGAAGACACACAAAATGGGAAGTAAGGAGTATACATATCCTGGTTGAGGGCACACGTCTCATGAATAATACCCAAATCTTTTCAGCAACTGTCTGCTCCAGGCGTACCTCTCAACTATCCAGATTTTCAAGATTTCTGTCTTATATTATGGTCTGTTCTTCATACAATTTGTAGATTTCTGGCAAAACATTGAGGTTTGAAGTGACTAAATAATACTAAATAATGACACACATTTCAGTTTCAGACACTTTCAGAAAATACATAATAATTCAATGTCTGTTATTATAGAAACTTTCCAAGTTTATAACATCAGTTTTTAAAATCTGTCCTTGTTTTGGACCTTTGTCCCTCCCCTCCCCATTTCCTCTGGCTTTGTCCAGATTTCTTGTGCTGGGAAGTTGAGAGGAATGGCTCCAGCATCAGTGCAAACTACTGGTAAGATTAATTGTAGCTTTAAGGCTACATTCTCCAAAGGAGATTGCACTCCCATCGGGGGCATATTGAGGAATTTCTGACACTAAGGTGTGTCACACTGTTAGACTATAATAGGGAAGTAGTGGAGGTGTACAAGAGACATTAGGCCATGACAAAAGCCTCAGTACCATCAGAGTCAACCAATCAGGAATGCTAACTGAGTAGAATAAAGTATAGTTAAGATAAAAGTAAGTTTAAAAATACATCGGGACAGTATTCATCTGAGGATTATACCAGCATACATACTAACTGATACTGTGTATAATCAGTTCTATAATTACTGAAAATCTAGGAGAAGAGCATCTCTGTTTGTTAGGCAAGTGTGATTTCAAACAGGGATTAAATGAATGCTGGTTCATAATACTAGGGATCTCAAATGACCAATGGCTTTTTTGAATCTCATTTAATTTTTGAATGAAAATACATGGTTCAAAAGTAGAAATCAGTCTTTCTTTTCTGTATGGGGGAAAGGTTTCAACTCTGAACCACCCACTATATAACATAAGAACTCTGAAGTCAGTGAACCTCAAGAAAAGAGTCATCACCTGTAGTGGCCTTCAATCTATCAATGTGCATGTCTCAAAATGTATAATATCAGCCAAGTGACTGATCAAATACTCTACTCCCAACACTACAAATGTCTATTCTACACTTCTGTAGCATAGCAACTAAACATTTTGTAAACAGCATGGAAGCTGCACCATTCCACACTCCATATGAAATATTTACATTAACAATCACATTAGACAACTGGATTTGCAAACCAACTCTTTTCCAAAATCAATGATGTATGAGGAGCAGCTTACTGACTATTCAGTTCACTGAAAAACAGAGAACTTGTGGTAGTCTGGCAGTTGGACCTCAAAGACCAAGACATATGCATTTTTCTCATCTGCACATTATTCTAAACATAACTTGTATGCTTGAGATGTTGAATTCAAGAAATTCAGCTCAAGAGCACAGCAAAATATGTTGAGAACATGTAACACGTTAGTTATGATCAGAGACAGACCTTATCATAATTTTTTTGTGTTATAGGCTGCTCAGGCACCTTACTAGCTAGAGGGGGAAACATAGGAGCCCTAAGTGTTTTACAACCCAAACATTGTCACAGACAGTGGAGAAAACTGAAGTTTCCTCAGATGAAAAAATGGCTTTAAAAGTCACAGTTTTGTTTTTCTACATGACAATGAAAAGCTCTGAAAATGCTTTAGATTATGTTCCATGCTCTAATGCAAGATTAGATCTTAACGCTGCTGAAAGGTGTTTAACAGACTTTGTTAAGCACCTTGTTCATGTCAGGAAAGTGTTGATCAAAGGTGACATCATCCCACTTTCTGGCAATAATCAGGATGTTTAAATAAAAAACAAGCCAACATACATCTCCACCTCTTAGAGCAAGAAATCTGGACAAAGAAATAAATAATGGGGACAAAGGCCCAAAAATAAGGACAGTTTTTAAATATTACTCTTACAAACTTAGAAGGTTGATAGAATAACATGTTTTATATTAACAGTGATTTTCTCAAGGGTATGAAGTTTGAAGTAAACCATCTGTCATTATTTTCTGACTTCAGTCCTCAATGATTTCCCAGTGATTTGCCAGAAAACCAAAATTTTATGAGGAATAGACTAAACATATGAGGCATAAAGCTGGACATTCTGTGAAAATCTGGATAGCTGAGAGGTATGCAAGCCACTGAAAAGCAAATATTTATAGAACTCTAGCGGATCAGCTAACCACCCTTCAAAGAGTAACGGACAGATCTAAAAATGTGCTTATATATAAATACACAACTTAAACACATTCAATTATTTAATAAAACAGTTAACTCAAGTAAATCAAACATTTCCAATTACATTCAGAATTCAAGCCCAAAGTCACTCAAGTGCCATACTTCAGAATAAAAACAGACTCTTTATAAAACAATGTATCTTTACGTGTACAATTTTCCCCCAATTTAACAATTACTTGTTCAAGAATAGTGCCTTATAACAGGGAAAAATCAACCCTATGATCTTCTTTAAAATGCAGAGCTATAGGACTTTCAAGTTTCTGTTTTTTTAATATCCCTTTTGACAATGTGAGAAATTGCCAGCTATTCCAGGAGAAAGCTTTCCAGGCCTTGCTGCATAGGGCTCCCCAGTAGCAGGCTCGCATTCCCCTCAGCAAGAGTTTTATCTGTGTCCTGGCCAACCTCCAATAAACCAAAGGCTGTCTGGTTGCCCTGCACTGTCAGACCCTGCATTGGTGAAATGCTAAAGTGCTTTCAGCTAAATTAGTGTATATTACAGATGTATTTAATCTGTCCTCTAAACTGAAGAACCCCCCCCCCCCCATTTCGCTTCCTATTGCACTCCTAGGTCAATTACTTAAAAAAAGAAGTTATGTACTCACTATAACGTTCCATCTGAGTAGTTGCACTTCATTTGACTTCAACCTGTGGGTATTTGGATCTGGATCAGATTCAAGACGGCAGCTTCACCAGCATCTAATCCGAGCTTCAAGCTCCTCCCCTTACCCATAATACCCCTCCATCTCCTTCCTTCCCTCAGATAGAGTTTGCTGCACCATCAACCTAAGCCCGAGCCAATTAGACCTTATCACAACAGGTTATAAATAAACCTAAAAGGTATGAACAGGAGAGTCGCAGAGGTGCCCTCTCCCACCTACCAGTGTAATAAGACAATAAGGTCAGGGGGAAGGAGGGAGGGACAGTTGAAGACAAATGAAGTACAACTACTCAGAAGGAACGTTATGGTGAGTACATAACTTCTTTATCTGAAGTAGTTTACTTCATTTGCTCTTTAACCCCAGCTACTAAACACCTGGGTGGCCCTCATGGAAGGATATTCCAGAGCACCGCAGAGCCAAAGGATGCTCTCCCTCTAGATATCATGTCCAGTTTGTAGTGAGAAATGAAGGTGTGAGATGAGGACCAGGTAGCCGCAGAACAAATATCATCCAGAGACACCCTGGACCAAAAAGCTGCTGAGGTAGCCATGGACCTGGTAGAATGTGCTTTTACTTAACCCAGAGTTGACATGCCCTTGTCTTTGTATACCTGAAGGAGATCCATTGAGGCAGAGTTACCTTGGAGATTGGTTTTCTAAGAAAGGGTTTAGAGTAAGACACAAATAACTGGTCGGACTTGCGAATGGCCTTAGTTCTGTGTAAGTAAACCCTCAGTTGTCTATGTACATCTAACAAGTGCAATTTTTATTCACCTCCTGTTCTGAAAATTTGGGAAGAACACAGGTAAGTTAATTGTCTGGTTGATCTTAGTCTCAGAAGCCACTTTCGGAAGAAAGGATGGATTGGTATGAAGTGACATCCTGTCCTTATGGAAAACCATATATGGAGTTTTGATAGGCAACGCTTGAAGTTCTGAAACTCTCCTAGCCGAGGTGATAGCTACTAGGAAGGCTGTTGTCCAAGATAAGAATTTTAGGTTTACTGATGCAGCCGGCTCAAAGGGTGGAGCAACCAGAGCCTGTAAAACCAAAGTCAAGCCCCAAGGAGGGATAGGTCCTTTACCGAGAGTCTTAAAAGAAAGGTACCTTTAATAAAGGTTTTACAAAGTCTACAGGATGCTAAAGAAACCATGTTCTCCCCAATATGGAAGTTGAAAATGGCAGCCAGTTGAACTTTTGCAGAAGAATAGCTAGCACCCTGACGGAATATATATGCCAAGAATTCCAACACTACCGGGACAGGAGCTATGAAAGGGTCCAGGTCCATTTTGAGAAGCCCAGATGGAGAAATGCTTCCATTTACTACGGTAAAGCTTCCTGGTAGACTATTTGTGAGCTGCCACTAGAATAATCTTGACTGGAGAGGATAAAGCAGGAGTCCTAGCTATCAAGGGAACTGGAACAGCCAAGCAGTAAGCTTTAAACTGTCCAGGTTTGGATGAGGAACCCCCAAGGGGTGAGAGATGAGATCCGGAATCGGATCCAAGATCCATGGAGGAGCTAGTAGATGAGACCAGAGGAAGGAAAACCATACCTGGTAAGGCCAAAACAAGGCAATGAAGATCACTTTGCTCCCCAGCTTGCAAGCCTTCTGGAGGAATTTTCAAACAAGAGGTAACAGAGGATAAGTGTAGAGACAACCGGGAGGCCAAGCATGGACTAGAGTGTCTCTGGGGGACTTCCCCTGTGAGGGGGGGGTTCGGAGCAAAGAACTTATTGCACTTCACATTGGAAGGAGAGGCGAAGACATTGCAGCAACGCCAACCCCACTCGAGGAAGATCTGCTCCACTACCAAAGGATTTAGAGACCACTCATAAGGCATCAGAACAGTCCTGCTCAGTTTGTCCACCAGTATGTTGGACCATCCCGGAATGTGCATTGCTACCAGAAACTGGCTGGTGGAAATCACCCATTCCCACACTCTCATGGCCTCACGACAAAGGGGGCAAGATCTGGTCCCTCCATGCTTGCTGATGTACCAGACCACTGACATGTTCTCTGATTGAACTGTAATAGTTCCCAGAGGGAGAAAAGTATGAAGGGCCTGCAAAGCCAAAAGGACCGCCTCATCTCCAGAACACTGGTATGCAACCTGGTCTCATTCGGGGACCACGTACCTTGCACTGTCCTTCCCGAGCAATACCTCCCCATCCTAGTTGGGAGGCATCAGCGGTCACCATGGCTTGGGGAGGGACTGCAATAAATGGGGATCCCTCAGCCAGTTCTGAGGAGTGCATCCACCAGAGGAGGGACTCCCTGCCAGCCCTGCTGATGCGTATTAGATGCGTCAATGGTAGATCTAACCATGACCATTGGACTGCTAATGTCCACTTTAGTACCCGCATATGTAGACGAGCATAAGCAAGAAGAGTAATGGTGGCTCCCATGGAACCAAGAGCTCATAGTACCGTCTCTGCTGAGGGGAGGTGTGACTGAGTGATCAAGGACACATGGAGTCGTAAGCTCTGAATTCTTTCCAGGGTTAGAAAAACCTTCATTTGCAAAGTGTCTAGCCTTGCTCCAATGTACTCTAGAACCTGGACTGGGTTCAGAGAAGACTTGGCTGTGTTGATAGTGATTCCCAGATGACCTGATAGCTTCAAAAAGTAGTCTCTGGATTAACAAAATAGACGCTTGGTGGGAGCAACAAGAAGCCAATCGTCCAGGTATGGAAAGACCTGTATTCCCTGAAGCCTCAGGTGAGCCGCTACACCTGCCATGACCTTGGTGAACACCCTGGGGGCTGTGGTGAGACTGAAGGGTAGGGCTCAAAACTGATAATGATTGGCCCCTAGCTGGAAGCTGAGGAACCTTCTGGAGCATCTGTGAATCTTTATATGGTAGTATGGATCCTGGAGATCTATCGAGCACATCCAGTCTTTCTCCTGCAGGCAAGGCATGATGGATTGCAACGTGACCATCCGGAACTTCTCTTTGGCAACTGACAGGTTGAGGGTGGAAATATCCAGCATAGGTCTTATGTCCCCCGTCTTTTCTGCCACCAAAAAGAACCTGGAATAGATGCCCAATCCAGACTGATATTGGGGGATGGGTTGGATGACTCATTTCTTCAGCAGCTTGTCTATTTCGATCACTGCTACCTCCCCTCCCTTTATGTGGGAGGCGTTTTGGGGGAAGAGGAGATACTACAAATGGGATGGAATAGCCTCTGGATATGACTTGAAGCACTCAACGGTCTGTTGACATGGACTCCCATGCCATTAGGTGCAACAAAAGATGACACCATCCGCCTCCAGAGCAGAGCAGTCGGGCAACCCCTTAGGACTGCTGCACAGGCCTGCCCAAGAAAGGTTCTCGCGACCCCACATTCATCAGACCCCCTCCTCTGCCTCTGGGCCAGCATCTATCAAAATCCCCTCTGCCTCTGGGGAAAGATGAGTCCTGAAAATACTGAGACTTCCAGAACCACATCTTCTTTTGCCCTCTCTGATTCCTGGAAAAGGATCTTTGAGGGTTAGAGAAGTTGATCCTGACAGCAGACAGTGTCTTCCCATCCTTTTCACTCTGGATCAACGTCTCACGAATGGTCTTCCTGAACAAGGAAGAAGCACTATAAGGGGCTTTCGCAAATGATGCCTTAAAGGGTTCCGTGAACTGACACAGCCTGAGCCAAGCGTGTGGCCATCCGTGGAGAGAATGCGCGCTTATCCTCCAGACATGGACTCTAGGGACGACTCAGTTAGCCCTTTGACAAGGTTGCACTGCAGTCGCGTAACATGTGCCAAATAATTCAGTGCTCTTATGGAAAAGGTGGTTGAAGCATACACCCACTTTCCCAGATGATCCACATCCAGGACTCTTGGTTGGGGGTAAGGACCGTAGAACTTTCTTGTGCTAGTTCTTTCTTAGTGGTGGCTGCTACCACCATAGCATCTACAGGGGACCCTTTGTTCCAACTAGGCCTATCCAAAGGGGACACTATCCTGTTTGGGCATTTCGGAACTGGCTCCACTGTGTCTGGTTCCTTCAATGCCTGGGTGGTGATAAGGTCCAACAATGAACTTGCAAACTGCCTGTTGTTCCGCAAGGAGAACTGCCTGGGGCACATCAGGCACGGGCTGTCCCTGAGTGGACAAAATGGCTAAATTCACTTCCAGAACCAAGGGAGTCGGGGCGGAATCCAAGGAAATAGTCAAGGGCCTCGACCCACTCAAAAGAAATCTTTCCACCACATCGAATGCCAAAGGAGAGCGAGCCTCCTGGGACACCAGTAAGGAAGCAGCTCTCCTTGGATCCAATGGGGGAATTGGGAGCCGAGCCTGCTGGTGCCAAGATGCCAAGGGGAGGGCCATGACCGAACACGGTTGGCGCCGATGGATAGCCACCTTAGATCCGACACCCAGACTATGACTCTGAGAGCTGCTCAGTTCCAAACTGGTCGGATCTAATGTGCTCAAGGTAATGGCCGGTGTCGAGGTACAAAGAATCATCGGTGCCAACTCCCCGACTCTGAGACCTCTCATATCCAAAAACTCTGAAACCAGGGGTCGGATCAGAGAAGGAGTTATAGGAGTGAAAAAGGGAAGCAAGCTCCCAGATTCAGAGGGAGAGGGGGCTGGCAAGACTCCCATCTGGATCTGGGTGCGAATGAATCTTCGTGTCATTTTGTCCACCTCTGCTTCACTTAAGCTTCTGGTGGATCCTGACAATGGAGGCCACTGACGTTGACCTGGAATGTCGGTGCACAGAAGCCCTAGAAGAAGGTCTAGGCTCCTCCGGCTCCGGTGAAAATCTAGGTGACCGGAGCCGAGGAGTGCTAGGCGTAGTAATAGCCTGCAGTTTTTGAGGAGGACCCGAAGGACCCGACCGGTCCGGGGATCTCTTCCTCACCTTGTCCCTGTCCTGTTTAGAAAAGTCACCCTCCATAGGCCTCTTGTCAGGAGGGTGAGTCCCGGCCTGGGAGGAGGATGAAGGGGGAGTAGAGACAGTCACAGCCGACACTGAAGTAGTCACAGGGACAGCCGCCCTCAAAGCAGAAAGTAGCCCCTTCATAGTAAGTTTGGACTTGTGGTCTTTCAAGGCCCGAGGATTAAAGCCCGTACAAATCGGGCAATCAGCAGACAGGTGAGAGGCCCCTAAGCACACAATGCACAGAGTGTGGCCATCAGCTGGAGACAGCTTGTGGCCACACTCTGTGCACTTCCTAAAAATAGGTTTAGCCTGCTCAGCCATGCTAGTAAAGAGAAATGAAAGGTCTTTACCTGACCTATCCATGCAAACACACAGACTAACGAGGAGGGGAAGAAAGGTAACTACTACACTAACCAACTCACATTTTTTTTTTTTTTTTACTATGAAACACAATGCACAATGAGGTAGGGGAGGAAACAAGGGAAAACCTGACCTAACTCTATTAGAAAATAGACTCACTTACCCAAAATAATTACTTTATAGACATTCACCACGCCTGGAGCTCCAAGACCACGATGTTAGGCTAAGCCGTGCCAAATGAGATCTGAGGGAAGGAAGGAGATGGAGTGGTATTATGGGTAAGGGGAGGAGCTTGGAGCTCGGATCAGATGCTGGTGAAGCTGCCGTCTCTGATCCGATATGGATCCGAATACCCACAGGTTGAAGAGCAAATGAAGTAAACTACTTCAGATCTACTTTCTTTCTGTTGAAGAAGGTTTACCTATATACCTGCAGCCAATACTTTTAATGTTTTTCCTACAGAAGTGGTGGCCCTTGTCACCACACTGTACTACATTAATAACACAACATTTTCTAGTTATTAGGAAGATACTATGATACACTGACCTGGAAATAACTTAGCTTGGTTTTCCTGATTGTTTTCTTGGAAGGCGGACTGGTCCGGTTTTTCTGGCTCACAACCTTGCATTACTTTGTGTCTAGCCCCTCCCCCACCTTAAACCTGCACTTAGCTTTCCTGGACTTGCTGCATAGGACTCACCGGGAGTGTGCTTGCATGTAAGTAATGCATGGTACTGTTTTTGTTTGCAATCATTTTTACTATTTTGTGAAGTTTCATACATGGTCTGTTTTTTTCATGCGTATTTTTAGTTGGTAACAGCTCTATATGGTCACATATTCTGGACCTATGTTTCAAAGCATTTTTGTTTCTTGCTTTACTCTACTTGCCCAGTATACGAGTATTTTATTATGCGGCTATGGAATTATACTCATAGCATATTGCGACTTTAAATAACAGGTAAAATGCTGCTTTATTCACTAAGGTGAATATTGTCACCTGCTGTCTGTACTTTTAGATCAGTAACCTGTATGGCAATTAGAATAGAACTTACTGTAATCTCTGAGGGATACAAGTGACTCTGTGTTTCTCTGCAATACCACTGTTGTTATTCCTCACTTTTAGAGGGGAATGCATAATTATGTGCAGCATCTTAGCAGTTACTGTTTCTTTTCATACCCTTTATCTTCTTCTTCTTCTTCTTTCGGCTTTATCCCGGTTAGGGGTCGCCACAGCGGATCACCTGTCCGCACATTGAATGGCAGTGGAGTTTTACGGTGTCGAGTTGCCAGCCCGGCGCCCAACCTTCCACAGAAGGCACACTCACACGCACACCTAGGGCCAATTTAGAGTGTCCAATCCACCTACAGCATGTCTTTGGGATGTGGGAGGAAACCGGAGACAATACATAATAGTGTAGTGTATGATATAATAGCTTGGTATCAACTGCAGTTACCTTTTTTTCTGCTTTCCTTGCATTTGTGTTGCTCAAAGAATTGTGCTGTTTCTTACAAGGTTTGCTGTCCCTCCCCTGCATCCTCCATCTTCTTAGTTACTTGGTAATCTGAGTGTTTTAAAACTCATCATAATATTTACGTACTTTTCCTTTTTATTTCCAGTCCCCTCAGCAAAGGTTTTATGTGTCCCAGCCAACCTCCAATAAACCAAAGGCTGTCCGATTGCCCTGCACCGTGAGACCCTGTGTCTGTGGAACACTAAAATGCTTTCAGCTAAACTAGTATATGTTACAGCTGTATTTAATTTGTCCTCTAAACTGAAGACATTTTTGCTATAGCCCTTTACTGTAAGCATGCACACTACTGGGCTCCCTCATTTCACTTCCTATTGTACTCCTACGTCAATTACTTAAAACTACTGTCTTTCTGTTGGAGAAGGTTTACCTATGTACCTGCAGCCCATACTTGTAAAGTTTTCCCTATAGAAGTGGTGATCCTTGTCACAAGCATTTATATCATGCTATCGAAAGATGAAAATAGCTTATGCTATTTCATCGCACCTAAATTATCTAAACCACATAATATCAAACATTCAGAACAGCAAATTTTTTCACAAGGAAAACATTTGCTATTCCGAAACACATACACACAACACAAGCACACCTAAAAAACATTAATACACACACATACACTTAAAATCCTACAACTAACCCCACACTAAACTGTACATACACTACTATCTATCCACTTACCTTAACCCAAATCCTAACCCTAAGGTCCGTTACTATTGCACACTCACCTAACCCGTGCCCTAACCCTAACTCACTTAACCCGCCCCTAACCCCAACTCACCTAACTCGTGACCTAACCCTAACGTCCACACAGCTGCACACTTACCTGAACCTGACCCATAACTTTCCACCACAGCACTGAAAATAGCAAAGCCACAGAACCGGCCAACCAAATTCTTTCCCTAGGAAATAATTTGGTGTTCTGCAGCTTTGATATTTTTAGCGTTTCCTGAAAACAGGTCGATATTTTAACATTCAAAGTTTTAAAACTTCAATATTCTGATATAGACCCTTGTCACCACACTGTACTAGATTACTAGCACAAAATTCTCTAGTTATTAGGATGATACTGCGATACACTGACCTAGGATTGACTGAGACTGGCTTTCCTTATTGTTTTCTTGGAAGCCATCCTGGTCAGTTTTTTCTGTCTCATCACTCTCCGTTTGCCCTCGGTGCACTCCGGCTCACTCCGCTACCCTACCCTACCCCCATTCTCACCCACCCGACATAATTTCCTTTATAGCTAAACCTGCTTTGCCCTGCCTTCCCACTAGCCAATAGACATCCCCACTCCTCTACTCATGCCCCACATCACCATAAACTGTAACTCCCACTCCTCTGCCCTCCTAAGCCTTACCTGCTATTAACTCTTTCATTTACTCACTTAATAAATCTTCAGTCACTCCTGATTCTTCTCACCTTATATAAATTCTTTACCCTTTAATTTCTTTCTGACCTGAAACTAAATCATGGCTATACCTTTCAGAACTCTATTTCTCTCCCTCCTTTTTCTAATTCTTTTCTCAGCTCTAACCACTTACCATAGTCCTCGCCTGCTTACCCCCCATCTCCCACACGCTCTTCCATCTCACTACCCACCATAAAATAACTCCACCCCTACTGCCCCTCTATCTTTAACCATTCCACTATATTATTACACAAGTTTAAAATATTGTACATACCGAATGCCCAACCTCTCATCAAAACAAAACATCAGTTCCTTTGCAAAAGTTTTTTTCCTACAAATACTTCAAAGAACAATACTACTCTTATCTGCTGATATTCACCCCAAACTAGGCCATTGCCAAAAGGACTCTAACCATACTTATACAGCACCCTCCCTTCCAACTGCCTCACAAATAACTCATCACGATCACAAGACTCCAAAAATATTTTTTTTGTCAATGAATATACAACGCATTGTCAATAAACTGTATCAAAATGTTCAATCAAAAACTAGGTCTTCTGTACCACAACAACAAATATACACCTAATAAATCTAGACCTACACTAGCTCAAACATTTATTCTAAATCCCCACTATAAGCTGCTCCCACACTTACTAACTTCCAAAGTAATCTCTTAACCAAACTAGAAACCGCTTATAACAAGATAGCCAGATTTGCATCCAGTAATAGCTACAAATCCCATCATTGTATATCTCTGAAAAGCTTAGGATGGCCTGAGCTCCCCCACATGCTTCAAATATCACAACTACAAATTCCACAGAGCATCCTGAATAGCCCCAACTCCTGCACTAGCCTTACATCCGTACTTACATCCTACAAACCTAATCGTGACCTCAGAAGCACGCAACAAAATGTACTTCAGGTGACCAATCTAAAGAAAATATTTGAAAAATATTCTACAGTTACTCAATTGCATACTCATGGAACAAACTTCCATTGTTCCTTCGCTCCACTACCAAAAGGGGCAAATTTAAAAAGCAACTAAAAATTCATTTCCAACATGCATGGATCTATCTGTACTTGTCAGGAAATGATCTAATGAATTTTTCTTCTTCTCTTGATAACATATCTGCCTGGTATTTCCTATCTAAACTGTCTACACATATTACTCTCTCTGCAGTTAATACCTATGCTATTAAATGCATCTTTGATGTACTATGCATGATGTTACTCTGAATTGTATATTACATATTAGAAAATAGTTCTTATTTTAAGGCATTGTTATATTTCCTTGTATATAACTCAGTGCTAACCAAATTTCTCAAACATGTTGCTACTGCATTCTCAAAATACTGTACTTTTGCCTTGTAAATATTCCTGTTGCATATTTCTTTCTCTCTCTGTTTTTCTACTGTTATGTATCTTACAACCTGAATTGTTAGCTTTTTTCTTATTTTTACTAATTATTTTCCTGGAGGTTTTCTCCTTGGGTCACTGCTGAAAAAGGACTCTCTGGGCCCAGTCGGACTAACCCAATTAACAAATGTGAAAATAAAATAAATCTGTAACATATGCCAGCACAGTTAACTGGAGTTTTGTAAGGAATTATATGTCATTGGTACATCAAACTGATTTGTGCAGATGCTTGTGTTGAAAAATGTACCAACAGTGTGTCCTGCTGGAAAGATAAAGAAAGACACTTATGTCAGACTGTATTATGATTATTGAAGCTAACAGTGTAACAGAAGATACTGGAAGAGAAGAGATTAAGCTCAACTCCAGCTAACTTTGCAAAATAGTATGAAATTAAATTACTTAATTCAGGCCATAAAGATTGTATCTTACAGTTCCGACTGCAGCCAGAAATGAAATGGCTGTGCCACAAAATGATTTATTACCTCCTGTAGGAAGAGTGGAAGTCTTTCATTGTTTTATGGCTTCCAGACTCTGCAACAGATCTTAGCAAAGCTCTGTGTGTGTATTATTCAAACACATGTGCGAAATTCTGGGTCAGTTGCCAGGAAAGGGGGTAGTATGGGAACCAGAAGTCAGACGACCAGATGTGTGTGATGTCAAGGATCTCTCATCCACTTCATCCTGCCTTGCTTTAGAAAGTAACCAGGGAATAGTAATTCTTTAGTTCAGTCAGAAAAATGTAATGAGATTAGTTTACTATTTCTTTGTATCTGCGTGAATCTATTCATCTGTGTTATTTTACTATTTCCTATTACTGAAACTCTGCTGTTTAATGGAAATAGATATTTAGCATTTTCATGTTTTTTATTATTTATTAAATATATTTAAACTTTTCATTGTGGCTGGTCCTTTAGAGAATATTTTAACCTTTGAATGTACTCTTATCTATTTGGTGAATCTATGGCCACTCCTCAAAGCCTTACTACACTGGTCAAACAGTATCATTTGTATTAATATTAATTTTGCTCAGTATAATCAGGTACCCTTGAAACAGCCTTAGAGTAGCTGGCTTTGAAATGTCTGGTGGCAGTGTAACGACCTTATAGCCTGGGCAGAAAGGGTATAGCTAGTAAATTTGTGCCAGCCTTTCCCAGGTGTGTGTGTGTGTGTGTGTGTGTGTGTGTGTGTGTGTGTGTGTGTGTGTGTGTGTGTGTGTGTGTGTGTGTGAGTGTGTGTCAGCTACTTGCAGCAGGGACACACAGCAATGGTTTCACAAAGAAGGTGTTGGAGGACTTGGCTTGGACACTCAGCTGAGTACTCAACTCTGTAGATGTGCCACTGGGGAGTCTTACTGGAGGCCTGCAGAGAAAGACAGGGAAACCCAGACCCCGGACTGAATGTGTTTAATGTGTGCCCTTAAAGGAAAGTGTGCTTGATGCAGAGAGCTGCATCTGGAAACACTGTATGTATCTTTATTTGTTCTAAGTGAACATCCCTCTCCAGTGTCAGTAGTGAGGATTAAGGCTCCTTGGCTAATGCCCCAAACAGGGGATGTCGCATCCCTAATATGTTCTTGGAGCCTCAGTTTAAAGGATCTTTTACTTTCACCCATATAAAACAAATGATACAGACATTTAAGAGCATAAATAATACCCTCAGTATTGGATCAATCAGTAATCAGCATGTTTAACTGTTTCTTAACACACACTGCACCACATTCTAGACAAATTCATCAGAGTACCCAGACATTAATTCAGCATAATCCTTGTCTTCAAAAGCAGTATGAGAAAGCTGACGGTCCTGTTTATAATCTCTTATGTGTTCAAATTTACACTGTGACATTCTAACCCAAATCTATGGAACTCCCACACTGTAGTGGTCACTGCCAATCACAGTATCATAAAACTTGTTAAAAAATCAAAATGTTTGTTGCAATTTCAGCTTTACCTTTTTGTAAATAGGTGTGCTCCACTGAGGAATTTCAGGAGGATGCTTTTCAAATTTTGCTAGCACTGTTTTCCTATCTTCAGCCAAGAGACGGACTGTAATTGAGTAAGTACATCCACAATCATTACGGCAAGAGTACCTATAGAAACAGAGGTCACAACTTTAGTTACAAATACTCTTAATGCTGTGCCTTTCAACATCATTACATAAATGCTGCCAGAGACCAAAGGGATCATATATGGACAAAATGAAAGGAATGCTTTTAAGCCATGCCTGTCACAGAAGGTCTGCCTCCCCCCTGCAACAGGTTCCCACCTCCCTCCTCCTCCTCTTAATGCACAAGAGGATTAAGAACTGCACTGCCCAATATTATCATTATTGTAAAAAGGAAGGGGCCTCCTTCACAATTTATCAACTACAGAGTCCAAGAAACACAAGTTATGCACTTAACTTAATGACAGATTTACAAGTACAATCCACCTTCATTAACCATCAGTGCAACATGTTGCAGGCATTCACGACTCTCAAAAACTAAGGCTTCCTCAGATTTCTTGGCTACCTCTCTATTCCCATTAGGCATGTCTTAGACCCACACACCAATTCTTCTAGAAAAGTATGAAACCAAAGTTATGTACTTACTATTAGCAGGGAAAAAGCTTCTCAAAATCAAGGGCATCTGGCTAAAATTAGAATCACCTAATTATCATAAATTATGCATGTTCGTGGGTAGTCAAGACCACCAGAGAGTAGCAGTTGCTACCTATCATTTATGTTATTATCTATGTTTATGGAGAAACACTATCCATAAATGGATAGGTAATACTTTTTCCCTTATAAGGCCATATCTGATTCTTATTGCTATACCTGTCTAACTGGCTGAAAGCTACAGTAAAGCCAACCAAAGTACACTACAATACAGTACAGCACAAATACACGCAGCAGCCAGGGCCCAGGATATCAGGCTTTACAGACAACATCTTTAGAAGTAGCCAGAAACACAAGAATACCTACACATCCATATATTTTTCAGTGTTTCTTATGCACACCATCACCAGCTGAGGCAGCCCTCCTACCCAGTTAATAAAAATTTATTAATTTTATGATGCAGGCTTCATCCTATTTAGGGCCCCAGTGAAGTTTTTGCTTATACCAGCAAAGAACAGACTAAAGACAGAGAATATTAATACTGAAAGGAACGTCATTCCATCACAGGACCGTATACATATTCAAACAGTACATGAATATCTAATAGGATTATTAGTTCATTCAAATGCATGTCGTTTGGACTGGGGAGAAACCAGAACATCCAGCAAAATCACAAATGCACAGAGATGGCATATAAACTGTACATAAAAGGTTTAAAAGAAAATAAAAATTAAATACATAAAGCAGTGCAAATAACAGAACCTCAGATTTGCAAGTTCACAGCTGTGGATTTTACAAAACCATACCATCTACAGACTATCTTCCTCCTCTCAAACTCAATATTTAAAAGTATTTAACAATCAAAATAAAGCTAAAGTATACTCTAGAACTCAATGTACAACTCTGAAAATCTAAGATGTTTTGCGTGTTTGCAGGGGCTTGCATGGTGAGTTTACTGTGTTGTTCTAAAATTACCATATCAATATTCATTAGGTCATAATGTTTCAAATATTTTGCATATGTGCAAGATAATAACTGTTCTACACATCAAAGAAACAGCAATGCACGAGGGGATTCAGGCTTCTTTATTCTCCAATTTTGATCTGTTTTGCAACTTGACAGCCTCACCATCAAAGATGTGCTTAAACTATGCATGTGAATTGCCAATAAACAAAGCAGTGGACTACAAATAAAGCAAAATCTGCAAATTCTAATAGTATTGCATAGTAAAAATGTATGCTTTGTGCATGAGCTTCCAATTAGAAATACTAGTAACACTCACAGTTTAGTAACTTTTAACAGAGAAATCTGAATCTTAGACATTCTCCAATTTCATCAAATTAGCCCACTTCAAAGAAATATTGTGCCACTGAATAAAGTGTTCGGGGCTAATGCAATACACCACTAATTTTGAACACACACACACACACACACACACACACACACACACACACACACACACACACACACACACACACACACAGACACACACACACACACACACACACACACACACACAGACACACACACACAGACACACACACACACACACACACACAGACACACACACACACAGACACACACACACACACACACACAGACACACACACAGACACACACACCTTATTTGAGAACAAATATATGAACTTGCTTCCAGTTTCTGTTTAATGACCACCTCTGAAACAATTGAGCAGTTACAGATAAAAAACAGTTTGCTTACACACCCAAGTTAGTTATGAATTAACAACTGCCTCTCCTGAAATACTGATGCAAACCATAATGACAAAAACATCTGTAAAGGAAAGTACAGTTGTGTAAAATCTTACCATAACAGTAGATGTCCTTGCCTTCACTGCTGCAGTATTCCTAACATATGGGATTCCCTACTGTGGAAGCCTGACGTCCGGCCAGTATATCAAAGCCTACAGTCGTGTTAAGGTAACCAAACATCACCCGTACACTCCTAGCATAGCATAGGGCATAAAGATGACATTCAGGCATACCATCCACAGAACTGATTGGCCCAGTAGGAACACCAGTCCAAGGAAACCCAAGGGGTTACCTGTTCATTCAGGAAGGAAATGGACTAGGGGGATGGAGGGGGGTAGTGAATACTTCAACAGTGAGGGCAAGGACATCTACTGTTATTGTAAGATTTTACACAACTGTACTATGTCCTTACATTCACTGCTGCAGCAGTATTCCAAATGTATGGGACACTGCCAAACTCACGAAGAAACCTGGTAGGAGAAAGAAGCAGTAGAGCCCTCTAGGAAGCCATGAAGAATGGCCCTAGCAAAACCAGCTTTAATGCTGGAGATACCATCTACCTTGTAGTGCTTGGTAAAAGTACGCACAGAAGTTCAGGTAACTGCTTCAAGAAAATAATTAGTATCCAACCCCTTGAAAAAAACACTAGAAGAAGCCACAGCTCTAGTAGAATAAACCTTTATATAAGAAGGAAGGTTCTTGCCATGAAAAGTGTAACAAAAAGAAATAGCCTTTGAAATCCAAGAAGAAATAGTTTGCTTTGATACATCTAATCCTAAAGACCTAGGATGAAAAGAAACAAACAACTGATCAGATTTTCTAATAGCCTTAGTCTTATCCAAATAAAATCTGACATGTATATGCACATCCAAAGTATGCAGCACCCTCTCACTGTCAGATTGCAGAGAGATGAAAAAAGTAGGCAAATTAATAGACTGATTAAGTGACAACTCAATAACAATCTTAGGCATAAAAGAAGGATTAGTATGCAAGGACACCCTGTTCTTATGAAATATCAAAAAAAGGAGGACAAGCTATAAGGGCTTGCAGCTCAGACACCTGTCTGGCAGAAGTAAGAACTAACAAAAGGACTGTCTTCTAAGAACAATGCTGCAATGAAGCTAAAGCAGCAGGTTCAAGGGGAGCCTGAGTCAACTTTTCCAAAACAAAATAAAGATCCATGGAGAAGGAACACGCTTAATGGGAGGTCTAATATTAAGGACGCCTTTCAGGAATTGTTTAGCCTCAAATCTAGAAGCTAAAGGAGGAGATAAAGACAGACAAGCAGAGATAGCTGATAAGTGGGCCTTAATAGAAGAATAGATCAAACCAGCATTCAGCAATTCACAAATAAGAGAGAACAAAAGGAACATCCAATGTAACTGGGTACAGGTTATGAGAGAGAGACCAAACAGAAAAAGTCTTCCATTTGGTAAGTACGATTTCCTAGCAGTGGGTTTCCTGGACTCCTGCAGGACCCCCAGCATGTCCTCAGAAAAATGGTGTCTATGAGGAATCAAAATCCTATCACCCACAGTGTCAGCTGAAGCGTGGACAGGAGACGATGGATGAGAAATCCTTTGTCTTGTGTGAGGAGATCCACCCTGTGAGGTAACTTGTGATGATTGCACTTGGCTAAATGCAGAAGTAGAGGGAACCAATATTGTCGCAGCCAAAAGGAAGTCACCAACAAAATTTTGGGATCATCCTGTTGAATCTTGAGCAGGACTTTTAGAATGAGAGAAAGGGGATGATATGCATAAAGAAACATCCCCTTCCAAGAAAAAGAGAGAGCATCCACCTTCCACACAGAGGACCTGGGACTCTGGTACAAAACAATGAAAGTTGTCTATTCAGAGTGGAGGCGAGCAGATCAATTTGAGGAGTACCCTATTGGTGGACAATGTCCAGAAATACATCCCTGTGAAGCATCCATTCGTGGGATTGAGTTAAGGACCTGCTCAGAGTGTCTGCCTCAATGTTCTGATCTGAAGGGATATAAACTGCCTAAACAATCACTTGATGCTTGACATCAAGATCCCAAAACAGAAGTGCCAACCGGCAAAGAAGATAAGATTGCATTCCTCCCTGTTTGTTGATACACCACATCACTTTGGTATTGTCTGTGAACACCTTGAGAGGCACTGGAGAGAAAAGAGGATGAAAGGCCAGAGGAGCCAGCAGAAGAGCTCTCATCTCTTTGACACTTGATATGCTCCTTCTGCTGAAAGGGCAACAACACCCCCTGTACCTTTAGGGAGTCCAAGGTTGCTCCCCATCCCATGTCTAAAGTGTCTGTGAACAGTTCCTGAAAGGGAAGATGGGGATGAAAAGGGAGCCCTGGATTCAGGCAGAACTGCTGAATCCACCAGTGAAGTTCCTCCTTGTGAAAAGGAAGAAGAGGAACTACAAAGAATAGAGGGTGAGCATGTTGAAGCCACACTGACTTCAGAAACCATTGGAACTTCCTCATGCAGAGTTTGGCCAGAGGAAGTATTGGAATGGTGGATGCCATGAAATCCACAGATCTCAGAAACTCCCTGGATGTAATGCAGGCCACAGGAAGAAGATTTTGAAAGAAGGAAATGAGAGTTAAGGCCTTTGGAGGAGGCAGAGGTGCCATCATTGGCACTGTCTGAATCATGCAACCCAGAAAAACATGACCCTGAAAAGGAGTCAGAAAAGACTTTTTAAAGTTTACGGTGAACCCCAGTCTCCAAAGAAGAGAAATGGCAAAAAGAAGATTTTGCAAAAGGATCTATGGAGAGGATGCCTGAATTAGCAGATCATCCAAATAAGGAAATATTTGGATCCCTTGAAGCCTGCAGAAAGCAATCACAGGAGCTCGGCATTTGGTGAATACCCTTGGGGTAGTAGAAAAGCCAAAGGGCAAAGCACAGAACTGACAATGACAGGAAGCAACACAGAAATCCAAAAACTTCCTGAAAAGAGGATGGATCGGAATATGAAGATAAGCATTCTTAAGACCCAGAGACACCATATAGGCCTGAGGGAGTATGAGAACAAACAGGGTCTGATGGGATTTCATCCAAAAGGATGGCACCTTCAGAAAAGTGTTTAGATGGGACAGGTCTTGAAATGGTCTCCAAGTACCCTTTTTTCTGGGCACTAGAAACATTCTTGAGTAAAACCCCTTCCCCCTTTGGAACACAGGTATCTCCTGAATAATACTCTTGAGTCAAAAGCTCTCGAAGAACCTGAAGGGAAAAAAGTAAGTTGTTCCCACGGAGGCTGCGGAATGCCCATAAAAAGGAGGATGGGATTCCCATACCATGAAGTACTCTGAAGAATAATGGGCAGAACCCAAGAATCCTGAGTAATCTGAAGCCAAACAGGAAGAGAAAGAGAAAGGTGAAGAGAAACAGGAATGTGGCTGGGGAGAGACGGATAGTTGTACAGCAACTGGCTTATCAGGAAATGAATGCTTCTGAACCCCTGAAGTCTGAGTGTCCATAGTAGGAAGAGCCCGCTTGCCACTCTTTTACATTTAGTAGAACGCTGAAATTGCCTATGAACAAAGGCTGGCTTATTGTGGTAGTTTCTCTGAAATTTAGGCACAGGAGAAACAAACTCCCTCCTCTATGGTTGCCCCATTTTCACTAGCCTACACATATCTCTCCTTAACAAACTGCAGTTGTTCTACTATAAAATAGCTAGGTTTGTCTCCAATATGCCAAATCGCACACATCATTGCCTGGTCATTAAATCTATAAAGTGGTTTGAGTTCCCTTATTACTTGCATTACTCCCAACTTACTCTCACCCACAAACTACTAAATAATCCAAACTACTGCCCATCCCTTCAAACTATAATACAAACACACACCCTTACTCTGCATCTTAGGTCCTCTAACAAACAACTCTTAACCATAACTAAACCCAGCAAAAGAGGTGGACAATTCCCATGCCATTGCCAAACTTTGGAATGTGCTCCCTCTCTCTATTACTCAACTAGACTCTTTAAAAACATTTAAATTTGCACTAAAAGAACACTACCTCAATAACCTTGTCTGTTCTTGTAGTCATATGATTAAACCATCTTAAATGTTTTGGCCACTATACACTACAAATTCTTTTACTAACTTAATACAGTTGCAATTTACACTATCTGTCTTCATATCCAATCTTTCTTGCTTTATTTCTGTGGCTGAACAAAAAGAATTGATTAAACAGTATTCTTACTTATAAGAATATACAATCAGAATTTCTAAAAATTTAACACACTGGGTTTATTTTCTTGTATTGTATACCTCTATAATATGTACTTGTCTTGTATGTCTACTTCAGTTTGTATTATGTAAAAACTTTCTTGACTTTCAAAGTTAAAATGATGTTATGTAAAAATTTCTGTGATTGTATGGAGCTTTTCTCCCCGGGCCTCCACTGAAAATGGGTCGTTGGGCCCAGTGGACTTTCCAGGTTAACAAATGTCAATAAATAACAATAAATAATAAACACATGTTTAAGCTCTTGAAAGTTCTTACCCTTACCTGAAGAGACTTAAATAAACCAGCAGCCGCATCCCCAAACTAAAATTTATTATCCAGAGGAGCATCCATCAACTTAGCCTTAATATCATCAGGTAAAGGTTGAAGCCTAAGCCAAGAATACCTCCTCATCACTGAACCAAAAGCAGCAGCCCTAGATGAGGCATCGTCCGCATCATAACTACATTAGATAGAATGACGAACTACTTGAGAGGAAGTCCCTAGCAAGAAAAGAGCTGAAGGTTTGCCGTCAGAGTCTGGAAGATCAGAAATAAGCTGACAGGCCTGAAAAAGAAGAGCCAAAACATAACTTGATATATGGGTTTGATAGTCCTAAAAGCTAGGGTAGCAGAAGTGTAAACCTTCTTACATAGTCCTTCCATAGTTCTGCTGTCCTTGTCAGAAGGCAGTAACTTGGGCGAAGGAAGCAACTGAGAAGGCTTGTCAAAAGCTACAGACACCACAAATGCAGTAGGACATTTGTACAAAAAGTTACAATTCTCAGGCACCCTATAAAACCTATCAAGCTTCTTGGGAGCAGGGGGCAGAGAATAAGGTGATTTAGCGGCATTACAAAAACATCCAATAAAGCAGCCAGGACAGGAGGAATAACAGCAGGTTTAGGAGATTCCATCTGCAGCAACTCATAATACTTCTTATGGATATCAGAAACCTGAGCACAATCCCACTTAAATTCCATAATACTAGAGATTGTGTCCCCAAAAGAAATGTCTTCAAAAAAAGTATCAGGACTAATAGATTCCTCCTCCTCTGACCCACAGTCTGAAGGAGAAGGAATTTGGGTAGAATAACCCAGGGATTCTTCATAAGAATCCAATTCTTCTTCAGAAGAATCCTGTTCTCTAGGCCTTTTACTTGAATGTGACTATAGTAGGTAATTTTTTTCTTTTTTCTATGAACCACACAATCAGATGTTTAGGTGTCTATATGCTGCCTACCAGTGTTTAAACTGTACTGTGTCTTACACTCAACTACTAACTTGCACTCCTCCTCACCATTTCACCTCCCACTTTTGCATAGACTTTAACCTAGTTGCCATCTTATAATTTACTTCTTTCTGTCTCTTTTTCAGCATTTAAGCCTTGTGCTTGAGATACAGAATGTCCCCCTATCAGCAACCTTGCAAGGTAAAAGAAATCCAAACAGAACAGAAGGGAATACCCAACCTGAAAGCCCTACGTGAACTACCTAGACTCTCCTCGCTCAGCCTCACAGTGTAGGTGACAATTTGCGAGGTGACAAAATTGTGAGTGTTTTAAAGTAGAACTAATTGTAAGAACTCTTTAATATTACCTTTCTCCCCTACACATCTATACTAAAAGCTCACCCTCTTATGTATTATGATAAGTAGATACAGAAAGTGCCTCTTACCTACTCAAAGCTTGTAGAACGCAGTCTCACTGTATAACTGATTGCCTCTCAGCCTCTCTCAGCTGTAACCCGCTCCGTTCACCCTGCGGGCTCACTCTGCTCCCCTACCCTACCCCCAATTCCCACCCACCCCCAGTGGTCCTAAACTTCTACTTCTTTAACTACACCCTTTCTCCCATCCAACCAATCCCATTCACCAACCTTTTCACAAAATTAACCACACCCCTAGGTTTTATCTATCAGTTACAATAAGCCACTAATTAGAGTAATTTACAATATCCCTTTTCTTTTAGCTAATAAGTATTAGTTCTCTTCTCTCTACGCTCTCCTTATCCAATACTTCCTTTTTTTCTTAATTTCAGACTCAACTCCTTAAACGTCTTACGCATAATCTCAACAAGATGCCTTTAGTAGTAAAAAAGTACAGTTTTGTACCTACCATAAATGTAGATGTCCGATAGGTATGCATCTGCAGTCATAACATATGGGTGTCCTGCCTCAGGCAGCCCTTCGGTCGGCCGGATTCCAAAGTCTGGGTCTGGCCTCGACTGATTTTGCACTTTCCCCGACGTCAGAGCGTCTGGGGTATAAAAGCATCAGCCGACGCCATCTTCCTCAGTTTTTCTTGCCCCAGATGCCAGGTGCCCTTTAGGAAGGCTAAATTTGGATACATGCAATAAAATTCCAAACATTTGCAAAATTATATATATATACATGTATATACAAACAAATACACCATAATAGATTCCCCCAGCTAGCTAAAAGAGGGGTAAGCACCCTAGGAATACCACAGAGGGGTAGGAGGGAGGGTAAACCTGACTGCAGATGCATACCTATTGGACATCTACATTTATGGTAGGTACAAAACTGTACTATGTCCTTCAAGGATGCATCTGCAGTCATAACATATGGGTAGAATACCATAGCCAATCTGGGGGAGGAGGTACTAAGAAAAGGATGGTGTAGTTAAGATCCCCTGCAGGACTGCAGTAGCAAAACCTGCTCTGGATCTGGAGTATAAAGGTAAATTGTAATGTTTGGCAAATGTATGCACGGAGCTCCATGTAGCAGCTTCTAAAATGTCCTTGGTAGCCACCCCTCGTAGGAAGGCTGCAGTGGTGGCCGTGGCCCTTGTGGAATGAGGCCTGATGTTTGCAGGAACTGTCTTTCCATGAAAGGAGTAACAAAATCGAATGCAATTTCCTATCCATTTTGAAACTGTCTGTTTGGAAATTGCTTTTCCTTGCACCCCAGCAGCATATGCTAAAAATAGCTGGTCAGTTTTTCTGCTACTTTTAGTTCTGTCCAGGTAGTAGCGTAGTTGTCTGTGTATAACCAGGGTGTGCAGAAGTTTTTCCCCTCTATTCTGTGGATTTGGGAAGAACGTAGGCAAGTGAATAGCTTGGTTCAAGGATACCCTAGATACCACCTTTGGCATAAAAGTAGGATTGGTTCTTAGTGAAACTCTGTCCTGATGGAAGATAAGAAATGGCTGTACTGCCATTAATGCTTGTAGCTCAGATACTCTTCTTGCTGAAGTTATTGCCAGAAGGAATGCAGTTTTCCAAGACAGAAACTGTAGATCCGCCGATGCTGCTGGTTCAAAGGGAGGAAGTGTTAGTTTCTCCAACACAAAGTTGAGATCCCAAGCAGGTAAAGGGGGCTTTCTTGGAGGTTTGATATTTTTGATCCCTCTCAGAAATTGCCTGAGGAGAGGGTGCGAGAAGATAGGTGGATCCATATTGTAATATGCTGAAATTGCTGAGGCATGAATCTTAATGGAAGAATAGGACAGGCCATTGTGGAACAATTCTGCTAAGTATTCCAGAATATGTGTCATGCTTGCCACTGTCACATCTAAGCCTTTTGATGTGTTCCAAATGAGAAATCTTTTCCATTTAGCTAAGTATGTCTTCCTTGTGGAAGGCCGGTGAGCTTCCATGATAATGTCCTTCGCTCTCTGTGATAAAACATTTTGATTGGGATTTAAGGAATTTTCCAGGCAGTTAGCTGCAATGTTTTCAAGTTGGGATGCATGATCTTGAAATTGTTCTGCATCAGAAGAAGAGGCCATAGGGGGAGAGGCCATGGTTTTGCCTGCGACATGCTCCTCAATAGTGGATACCAGTGTTGCCTTGGCCAGTCTGGAGCTATCAGAATCACTCTTGGCTGTTCCTCCCTGATCTTCAGTAGAACCTTGTACATTAATGGGAGAGGTGGGAAGGCATATACTTTTAGAGCTTTCCAGCTGAAAGAGAGAGAGTCCACCCTCCAAGCTTGTGGGTGGTATGTCCTTGAGCAGAATGTCTTCAGTTGATGGTTGAGGGGGGAGGCGAACAGATCTATCTCCGGCGTTCCCCATGTCTTTGTTATGAGTTGGAAGATGTCTGGGTGCAGCATCCATTCGTGTACATCCATGGTAGTTCTGCTTAAGCTGTCTGCCAGTGTATTTTCCTTTCCTGGCACGAACTGGGACTGTAGTTGGATATTGAGTTTCAGGCATAGTTCCCATAGATTCATAGCTAGCCGGCAAAGAGGGTAGGAGTGTGTGCCTCCCTGCTTGTTTATGTACCATATGACTGTGGTGTTGTCTGTCCTTATTAACAGGTGGCCTTGATGGAGGAAGGGTTTGAAAGCCTCGATTGCATGTATCACTGCCAGCATTTCCTTTTGGTTTATGCGCATGCGTAGCTGCCCTTGAGACCATAGGCTTTGGATACATTTGCCCTCCATGTGTGCTCCCCATCCTCGGTCTGAAGCGTCCGTGGTGATGGTTTGTTTTGTTTTTGGTTTGTTGAAAGGCAACCCTCTGTTGGACTGGCAGGCCTGAGCCCACCACAGGAATTCCTTTTGAAGGCAAGGAATGATTGGTATCAAAGTTTCCAAACTGTGACTGTGTTGAGACCATACACTCCTTAGATACCATTGTAATTTTCTCATATGCAGCCTGGCCTGTGGTATCAGAATTATGCAGGATGCCATGTAACCCAGGGCCTGCAGGATTTTCCTTGCAGTAAGCTGAGTTTGTCTTGTCAGATTCATGAAGTAATCCGGAAGTAGTTTTTGTTTTTCTTCTGCAAGAAAGGCCATTTGGGTGGTTGTGTCTAGATCTGCACCCAAAAAAGTTATCCTTTGGGATGGAACAAGTCTTGATTTTTGGATGTTGACTGTGTATCCCAAGGCCTGTAGCAGGTGGATGGCATAGGCCAAGTCCTTTATCAAATTTCCCTTGTTGTCCGCTTGTATAAGGCAGTCGTCCAGATATGGGTAGATTTGAATCCCCTGAAGTCTGCAGTGTGCAATTACTGATGCCAGGCATTTCGTGAATACTCTGGGCGCAGTAGATAAGCCAAAGGGCAATGCTGAGAATTGATAATGCTCTGATCCTGCAAGAAATCTGAGATGTCTTCTGCAACTTGGTCGAATAGGGACGTGCAGGTATGCCTCCTTGAGATGTAGAGTCACCAGCCAAGACTCCTTGCCCAACATGGGAAGAAGTTGCTGTAGGGTCAGCATCTTGAATTTTGGCACAATGAGGTAAGTATTCAGTACGGACAGGTCGAGAATAGGCCTCCATTGATTTTCTTTTCTTGGTACAAGGAATAGTCTGGAGTAAAATCCTTGGCCTTGTTCTGAAAGTGGTACCTTTTCTATAGCTTTCATTTGAAGCAAGTTGTTGATCTGCTTTAAAGCCTCTGCCCTCTGATTTGGTGGTAGGTTTGGCATTCCGTTTCTCTTTGGCAAAGTGTTGAAGTGGAACCTGTATCCTTTGTCTATTATTTGCAGTGTCCATGTGTCCCTTGTAATATAATGCCAGTTTTTTGAGAAAAAAGCAAGCTTTCCGCCCAAGGGTGCTTCCAGTTGAGCCCTGGTAGGCGGAATCAGAGTAAAGTCATTGAGCCTGTCCTGGTGTAGTAGTTGTTGTTGCTGCTGTTGCACTACCTCTCTGGTTGGCAGGCTGCCACTGACGGCCTCTGTAGGAGCCCCTAGATTGGCCTCTGCCTCTGGGGCATCTGTTCCTGCCTCTCTGGGCTCTGTCCGAGTCTGGAAAGGACCAATTCTTAGTAGGCCAGTTTCTGCTGAATCTCGGTGGTTGTACTTGCAGGAAATCCTTAACTGTTTGCACAGATTTTGCCTTTTCTTCAAACTTTTTTAAGACCTCCTGAGCAGGGGAGCCAAATAAATTTTGTTTCTCCATTGGAGCATCCAGGAGTTTAGCTTTAACATGGTCTGGCAAAGATTGTTCCATCAGCCAGGCATGCCTACGAATAACTGCCCCAGTCATAGCTGACCTAAATGAAGCCTCCAATGCATCATAACCACACTTTAAGAAATGATTACTAACCTGCTGTGAGTTGTGTACCAAATCCTGAAGGGATTTACGGTCAAGGGGTTCTGGAGAAGAAAACTTCTTATTCAATTCATCTAACAAATACTCTTGGTACTGTATCATATGAAATTGACAATTTAATGCCCTGGTGGAAAGAGTTGCAGAAGTATATACCTTCTTTCCCCATCTCTCTAAAGCTCTAGACTCTCTTTCAGAAGGTAGAGTATTTTTGGCAGTGGCAGCCGCAACCCCTTTAGGGCCCTGAGAAATAGTTTCTGGGTCTGCAGAGTAGGCTTTATACAAATGGAAATGAGAATCCGTGACCCTGTAGTATCTATCAGGTTTGGCAGGGGCTGGAGGGAGAGTATCAGGGGCTGTACTGACATCATTGTACACATCATCAATTACATTCAAAACAGGTGGTATAGCTAAGGGCCTATGTTGAGGCAAATGTAAAAAGGTCCTTAATCTTTTTCTAGAATCAGAGAATTCCTGACCTTGCCATTGAAAATGCTCTCTCATGGAGTGTAGAGTCTCACCAATGGAAAACTCTTCAGGAGGGGAGGCCGAAGGGATAGATTCTTCAGCATCAGAATCCTCATAGGGCGAATAAGCCTCCTCCAGGTGGTCTGGCAACTCAGATCCATCCGTGGACTCATCTGAAGAGTGTGGGACAAAGGGCTCAGTCCTGGGCCTTTTGTCTGGTGGAGGGTGAGAGGACCTGTACTGGTGAGGTTGTGAACCTCTAATTAAAGAAATAAGGTCCTCTGCAAGGCTGAGGATCTGAGAACTAGAGGAAGGCCTCTGGGAGGTAGTCTTGGGAGGCAAAGCTTTAGAAAGTTTAGCAGCTTTAGCCCTAGAAAAGGCCTTAATGGACATGGAAGCAGGGGGCCTAGCTGCCCCACGTGCAGGAGTAGATTTGTCCAAAGGTATGGTGTCGGACATTTTCTGGACACTGGTTTCGGTAGGTAGCTCGGTAGCCGACTCAGCCGGGGCCTCCTGGGCCGCGGTGGTCGGTTGAGTGGATTCGGAAGAAGGAATCTCTGAGGACTCGGTTTCGGCCGAAACCAAGACACTCGCGGTAGGCCTTACCGCGGTTTCAGCCGAAACCGCGGGCCGCGAGTGTCGGTCCTTGTCCTTCCGTTTTTTCACCAAATGCGAGGTCGGAGTCTCCGATGGCATTTTATATGCAAAACTAGCCCCAAACAATTCCTCTGCAAACTCTGACCGACGTCTAAGAGTTCGTCGGTTGAAGGAAGCACAGGCTGAACAGGCCGATACGTCGTGGTCTGGGCATAAGCAAGGAAGGCAGTAGGAATGGAAATCCTTATGAGGTATTTGTTTCCCACAAGTTAAACAATTATTTACTTTATCTGACATCGGCTGAGGCAAGAAAGAGTCCCCAACGGGGTACTTAGCTTTTTCGAAGTCTTCGGTAGCTGAATTCACTGGATCTGACCGACCGGCACTTGCGAACAGCTTCTGCTTCGGGCACCGCGTGGCAAGAAAGACTGAGGAAGATGGCGTCGGCTGATGCTTTTATACCCCAGACACTCTGACGTCGGGGAAAGTGCGACATCAGCCGAGGCCAGACCCACACTTTGGAATCCGGCCGACCGAAGGGTTGCCTGAGGCAGGACAACCCATATGTTATGACTGCAGATGCATACTTGAAGGACATCTAATATAACCAAATGAATACTCATAGCTATACTTTCAACTGTTCTCACCTCTGCCTACCTCCTCACCTCCTTTGAAAAACTGTACTATTATCATTTTAACTACTCTCTAAAACAAACAGCAATACACACTCCTATACTCCCTAATAGTCAGACTAATATCACTTCCATTCCCAGCTATCTACTACCTAAATACCACAGACTCTCCCACATTAAATACAATAAACTCACAGTAAAGAAAGTGAAATATCAAACCAACTTTATATATAATTCTGCAAGAAAACGAAATAATCCCTCCTTAAAAGACGGTGACATCCACCCTAACCCTGGCCCTACCAATCCCACTACCCTAGTAACCCACCCTAAACTCCCTCTTTCCTAATAGGACATCTGAATATCCGCAGTATTAATAACAAAGTAGCCCATCTCCATGCCCTTCTAGATATTCACTGCTTTGACATCTTCTGCCTGAGGGAAACGTGGTTAAAACTAGGTACCAAAGACAATGAAATCATTCCCCAAAGATATAATATATTGAGACAAGACCGAATAAAACGTAAGGGTGGGGGAGTAGCAGTTCTATTCAAAGATGGCCTTCAGATCTCCACTTTACCATACAATCCACCTCAGGACATTAAGGCAGAAGTCCTTATCACCAGATTTCAAATCAACCCAAATAAATCTTTATATATCATCTGTATCTACCTACCGCCCGGTAATAATATCAGTACTATAGAGGATATTCTAAGCTGGGTGTCCTCAACTTACCCCCAAGAAACAATAATACTTGGTGATTTTAATACTGGCTGGAAAGGTGTCAATGCTGATAATCCTACCTCCCATATCAACCTTCACGGCTTTAGTCAAACTATCACCTCCACAACCAGAATCAATAAACCAAACAAAAAAGAGAGCACCTTAGATAGGATGCTTATAAATAAGTAGAAACAAGTTTACAAGGTAGGAACTCTGCCAGATGATGTAAGTGATCATACTTTGACCTACATCATAAGGCAAAAAAATGATATTTCAAACCCCCCAACATATAGGATTGCACGTACCAACAAACACTTTAACCCAGAATTATTCCAAAATGAACTTAGTGCCTGTGACTGGAACCTTCTAAAAACTCTACCACTTGAAGAGGCTGTTAAGTATCTAAACTCTACATTCTTATCTATCCTTGATAGGCACGCACCCAAACGGTCCATCAGAATTAAGTGCAAACCAGCCCCCTGGCTTTCTAAAGAAAGCAGACAGAAAATTTTACTTAGGAACAAGTCTTGGGCAAAGTGGAGAGCTAACAAAAATATCTCTGATGAACAATTTTTTAGGCAGTTGAGAAATAGTACAAAAAAAGGCAATACTTACAGACAAAAAAACTACTACTGTAAACTACAGCAAAATCACCAAAACAATCCCCAGAAGTTCTGGTCTAGTATCAATAAACTCCTTTTCCCAGGGCACTCTCGTACACCTACCCCACTTGAGGCTGGTCCAAATACCCCCATCAAACTGCCAATGCCTTCAATACCTTCTTCACAGAGAACATACAATCACTAGCCAGTCAGCTAATCCCAGACAACTCAAGCCTTCCCACCGCCATACCTGACACTCTACCAACATTCCATCTGCAACCCATCTCTACCACTCTCATCTACAAATTCATCCAAACACTTAAGCCTTGTACTCCTTCTGCTGACCAACTACCATCTGAACACCTGCAAAAAGCAGCCAAAGTAATTTCCTACCATCCTCATAAATACAACCATTAAGGAGGGAATCATTCCAGACATCTGGAAAATATCCCATATTATCCCCCTACACAAAGGTGGCAACTCAAATGATTACTCTAACTACCGGCCAATAGCTCTTTTATCATACTTAGCAAAAATTATGGAAAAATGCATTCACCAACAACTATTAAACCATTTATCTCAACATAACATAATAGTAAACTGTTAGCATGGCTTTAGGCCATCACATAGCACCACAACTGCCCTATTATCCTTTACAGATGCCATCAATAGACATTGCAATAAAAACAACCTCTCATCTGCACTCTTTATTGACCTCTCAAAAGCTTTTGACATGGTAAACTATGCCCTTCTTATCAACATTCTTGAATCCCTTTCCCTTGACTCTCTGGCGGTTAAATGGTTCAGGTCCTACCTTACCAATAGGCAACAGGCAGTTCTCTGGGAAAATAATATATCAACCCTTCTGCCAGTCACCCTTGGAGTCCCTCAGAGCTCTATTCTAGGTTCACTTCTTTTTTCACTATTTATCAATGACATCCATGTAGCAATTCCACAAGCCACCTGCATTCAATACGCAGATGATTCTACACTAGTATGCTCAGCAAACTCCCCATCAGAACTACATTCTCTAACTCAATGTATTTAACATAGTTCACAAAACGTTGCCTCCTTCTCGATACTAAAAAAAACTAAGCTCCTTCTCTTTACACCCACCAGTAAATCCTCCCCCATAGATTTCTCTGTCATTTCCAATAATGGCACAATTATATTCCCCAACTCTACCACTAAATTGTTAGGAATTACTATTGACAATAACCTTACATTTGACAGCCACATAAATAACACCATAAAAACTGTCAACAGAAAAATATGCTCCTTATATAGAATCAAACCTTTCCTAACTCCAATAGCCAGAACCAAGATTGCACACTCCCATTTAATCTCAACTCTTCTGTACGCCTCACCCATATACACTAACCTAAAGAAAAATAATCTTATCAAACTAACTAATTCCTATAACAACATCGCCAGATTTGCCGCTGGCAATCCCTTTAGAACTCACCATTGTCTGAATCTAATGCAGCTAGGCTGGCTTGAACTTCAAAACCATCTGATAGTCTCCCAACTCACCATTGCCCACAAGATATTTTATCAACCTAACAGCACTCCTATACTCTCCAATCTCATAATCCCTACAAAAATCTAAATTCCCAATGCTCTTCTAGCAAACTTCTTGCTAGCATAAGCAAGTCTAACAACATGGCTGGAGATTCTCTGTTTTCCAACACAGTGGGAAAAACCTGGAACATACTGCCTAATGAACTAACTTTACTTTCTTCCTTGCCTCTCTTTAAAAAAAAAACAAAACACACCTCAAAACACACTGGTTATGCCCCTGCAGCAACCCTGACTAACCTTCTGCTTTCACTACTGATACTTCCTCCTCCTACTAAATTTACCAAAACTTTAATGAACACTCCTTGGAAGCAGGACTGTAACTGGTGAACACAATTCAACATACTGGTGTAATCTACCCTGTTTGATGTTCTGAAAGTCCTCATGAATCAAACTATATAATAATTTATCCTATACTTTTTGTCACTTTTACTAGTGTAAATACCTACTTTATGTTATTATTACTTCTTGTATTTTTTTATTGAAATCCTTTAATTTACTATGTAACAACATTGATTTTTAACTTTAATTTATATTTGTTACTACTGGAGCTTTTCTCCCCGGGCCTCTACTGAAAATGGAAATATATCCAGTTGGACTAACCCAGTTAACAAATGTAAAATAAAAAAATAAAAAATAAATCAAAATTTTAAGGGGAGTAGAGGACCAATGAGAAGAAGAAACAGAAACCCACTAAGGAGGTTTTTAATGACATTAAAGTATTAAACAACCCCTGAGTAAAGGCCAGCCACTCACTTTGTGTATCTCTAGGAGCAGAAAAAATATGTTTAGTTTTTTGTTTCTTTTTAAGGGAACGTCCATCCTATAAACCTTAGAAGGCTCTGACCCAGGACGCCATTCAATAACTGTAGTGCGAACTTCTTCCCTACCTAGAATCTGTGGAACCCCCTAGGCCACTCAGAAATAATAATCCGTGGTTCCCCCTGAACATCCAAAACGGACACCTGCAAACCTCATCAGATGTGCTGCCAGCCGGATCCCTGCTGGCCTCCAACCTGGTCGCGGCAGAGGAATCCGACAACACACCCAGTTGAGCCTCCTGGTTCTCAGCAACTTCGGGAGAAACGCCTGGCAGAGGCTGGACAGCAGAAGACTCCGGTCTTACCTTTTTCACCTTCTTCTTCCCTAATGGATTACCTTCAGGGCAGGAAATTCCTTCCTGAAGCTTAAGATGCTGGTACTCAAGATACAAAGAAAGGTAAGGAAGCCCACTACAAAAGGTCATATGCTTGCAAGAAGCTCCTAGGCAGAAAATACACTTATCGTGGAGGTCTTTAAGGGGAAACTGTTTCCCACACTGGCATTTACCCTTTCATGATGACATTAACCCCTAACAGCAACAACAAAGCCAAGCAAAAACAAAACCCCAACAGGGTACTTATTTGCAACAGCTTGGACCACAGCAAACAAGATGCAGGTATTCACTGGAGAAGGAAAATACATTCAAACTAGTGGAAAACAGATGCAGGCAAACATACAGACGATCAGAAGAAACATTCAGACTGGCAGCAAAGAATTTCTGAGGATAGCAGGCCTGAACGTCACCTTTACAACCGACGGTACACAAGGAACGTACAAGTGACATTCAGCGTACCTTAAAGCAACAGTAGGCTTTGGTATACTGGCTGGACATCGGGCTTCCATGGCAAGAAATCCCATACATTAGGAATACTGCAGCAGTGTATGTAAGAACATCACAGAAGTATATTTATGCATAAGGATACTACAACATTTTGGAAATAATTTTCATCATCAGGGACAAGAGAAAAGGTACAGGCATTTGACAGTAATTGCTCTGCATTTTTCCTTCTTAAGTGCATGCCTCAGACAATTATTTGTCACATTTGTGAGTGCACCACCCAGTCCCAACCTTAACTTCTACACATCTGCTTCCTCCTGGTCAGGGTCAGGATCAAGATGGGCCACAGAGTTTTTAAAATACATCAAAAGCTAGGTTAGTAATTATGGCACTGGAGTTTAACTGTGCTCCCTGGTTGCAGACTGTTCAGAATTCTTTACCAGTCACAAAGTCACTTCAGATTTGGACTCCACAACTACTCAGCTGTGCTGCCATTGGCTAATCTGACACCCTCATCGTTCAGCAAAACAAACTGAAAACCATCACAAACAGAGACAGAAAGGGGATAAGCAGTGGTAGGTGGGAAAAAAATCTTAGCTGACATACAGATGGCTGCCTATACTATTGATCTGGTTTGTGGGTAGGCACAGTGCAGAGTTGAGACTGTCAACGTGAAAATTAGGATGCTTGGAAAGCATGCTGAACTTTTGTTTAAACCAAGACTTCCCAGTTAAATTGGGACACTTGAGAGTTCTGACCGTAACAGCTGATCTGGATTGGCAGTTTCATCATGATTACCCTGAGGAAAGAGTCCCAAGATAAACTTCCTAGGTGGATCCCCAGGAAAGAATACCCCACATTACGATGGCATTGAAGGAAGAGCTGGAGATGCAGATCCACCTCGTATTGTCTTGCTACAGTGCTAAGGGATGTTCAGGTACCACTGCACAAATATCATCCAATGATGCATTTCTGAAGAATGCTTTAGAAGAGAGCAGTAGTCATGCTTCTAGATTAGTGAATTCTGGGCTTCGATGACCGAGAAATTGTTGCAATTCTGATAGAAAAATAAAATACACTGACAGTCATTCAGAGAATTAATTTTGGTACTTTTCTGCTCAACTTCTTTTTTGATAATGACCAAAAAGGTGGGTATCTTTCCTTATGGATTTAGTCCTCTGAATTTATGAGCTATGAACATCAATATAAAGTAATAAATATTCCATCCTGCTTCAATAGTGGGGGAAAATGCTGGGAAATTAATTAATCAACTGAGTTAAGGTAAGCTTTACTTTTTCTTCAGGCATAAAATAAGTGTCTCTGTGGAGCACCAGTTACGGGTTCAGATGATTAGCAGACAACTTGCAATTCAGAAATTCTTCTGGATCAGGTAATTGGCCACTAAAGTGAGTCTTCAGAGAAAACAACTTTAGTTATACTGTTGCAGCAGATTTAAAGGGAGGGCGAGTTAAGTTTTGCAATATAAAAGTCCCAAAGAAGAAGAAAAAAAGATCCTTGGAATGATAACGTAGAAGAAAGGTACCATTTAAACAATGTCTTGGAAATCTTCAAGAGAGCCAATGACAAGTAACTGGTGCTTTAGCGGAAACTGGAGACAGCAGTTAGGTGAACTTTTGCAGAACAGTAACTGAAACCGAAGTCAAGAATATACAGCACTGGAGCTATGAAAGAATCTTGGCCACATGTCGTAGCCCAAATGGGGAATAAATAGAGTCTGCTTACTTTTATGTGTCCTTGGGTTTAGTCTCCGAGCAGTTTTAAGAATTTTGGCTAGCCATCACTGGAAGTGGAAAAATCGTGTGGTCAACCTGAGTGAGTGAAGATTTGTGAGAGGCTTAGCAGACAGCTGAGTTAATAGCCTCGTGTCTAGACTCAACTCAGAGGTCTGTCCAGAAAATGGGGCCATACTGTGGAAAACCATCTGCTGAGTACAAAAGAGAACTATCAGGATGACTTTGGCTTTGTGAATTTTGGCTTTCTTCAGAATTTAGACAGTTAGAGGAAACAGGATGAATGTATATAGGAAATCCAGAGGTTACTTCTAAACAAGGGCATCTTTGGGGCATCCTCTCAATTAATTAACAAGAAAAAGAAGTTAAGTTCCTGCTTTTGGTGTTGGTTGGGGAAGAAAAAAGGTCACAACATGGTTTCCTCTGGCAATGGAACAGCTTCTATGCCACAAATGGATTGAGAGACTATTTGTGGAGCATTAGAAGGCAGTGATTGATACGGTCTACTGAAGAAACATCCCCTTTCAGGATACGACACATAGTGTGAAAACAACTAGTTGCAAAGACCCATTCCCAAACTCTCATGATCTCCTGACATAAAGCATATGACTAAGTTCTGCCCTGCTTGTTAAGGTACTGTCCTATGGCCATACTGCCATTGTGGATGGCAATAGCACCTTGGGGGAGGTAGACTTGAAATGTCTACAAGATAAGAAGGATCACATCAATTTCCAGAACATTGACATGCAGACAGACTTCTAGGACCATATTCTCTTGGACAATATACACCTGAAAATGCTCCCTATCAGAGAGAAGAAACACTCTTACAGTACGGATAAGGGCCTGGAAGAGTCTTCCTAGAGGGTGGCAGGACTTGTGAACTGACAAACTGCCACGATCTTTGCACCTCTGAGATATCATGATAACAGAGTCCAAGAGCTCCAGAAATTGATTCCACTGAACTCTGAATCCTATGTAATACTCTCATGGGATATCAGACATTTGGGACAATGCACATCAAGGATGTCTGAATATGAGTGCCTGAACATAACTCCTTGATGAAATGGCTCGCGTATGAAGATTCTGAGGCACTGTGCACTGAAGAGAAAGAATTCTAACTGAAAGGAGAAATGCTTTATAAGACAGTGTCTGTGGTGCATTCATGGATTGTTCCTGACTGTGCGGCACTGACTGGAACTTTGCCTTGTGCACCCTAATCCCTATGGGCTGGAACATCTACTTCCTGGAGGCTATAATCTGTTGTTGGATGTCAGCAGCAGCCAGTCATCCAGGCAGAGAAGAGACCCAGGCCCCCTTCACTCTAAGATTTACTGTCACTACTAACAGGCATATTTTGAATAGCCTGGGGTCTGAGTAAGACAAAATGGAAGAACCTTGAATGGAAAATTATCACCACCTATTCAGATGAGAAGAAACCTCCTGGACTAATTGGCTACTATTTGCGAATACACCCAGTCTCCCTCAGATGGAGAGGGAAGGATCGACTGCACCAAGATCATGCAAAAGGGCTCTTTCAGGGTGAACTAGTTAATACCACTAAATCTAAGATGCCCCTTTACTTTATTTTGCTTTATAAAGAAACATGAGTAAAAGCCTAACCCTTGTCTTGTATAAACTGCAGCATGTGAAAAAATTATTTTGAAACAAACTTATTTAGGTCAATTAAGATAAGCTTGCAATCCTTTGTTTTCTTTGGTACTAAAAAGAACCCTTAGTAAATGCTTAAGCTCTTGCTGATCTGGTTGGACTGCCTGAATTATTCATTTTACATGAGTCTCAGTGTTTCTTTTCTTGCTGCATACTTTTGATGGGATAGGATGGTGGGAAGGGGAAGATACTGTAGTCTAGAAAGGGATATGAAAGGTACTTTGTAACCTCTAGATATGGTACCCTCACTAGTGAGTGAGTCACCTGCTAGTACCTGGAATATTCTATTTTGTAAACAGCTTTTAAGCCATCTAATGGATGTTAAGCCAAAATTAAATTTACTAAGTTTTTAAAGTAGAAGGTTATGATGGATGGTTTCAAAGGCTTTCAAAGGCTCTTGTTATATCTAAGAAAATGGCACCTACAAGCTTGGAATCATCCATATTGTTAAAAATGGTGTTTGTGGCACTAAAGAAGTTTCTGAATCCATATTGGATGTTGCAAAGGAGGCCATATTTATTAAAGTGCTTGAAATTTTGTTTACAGATTAATTTTTCAGTGATTTGCAATAGGCATAACTCTCAACTGTACGGATTTTTGCAGAATGTACAAATTTCTGCCTCATATTTCTGATCTGTTCCTCATAAAATTTGTGATTTTCTGACAAATCACTGGGATTATCTGAGGACTGAGGTCACTAAGTAATGATATACATTTGTGTTTCAGATTTCATATCCTTCAGAAAAATGCATGCTAAGACAAATCCTGTTACTCTAGCAACTTTCTAAGTTTATAAGGGCAATATTTAAAATCTACATACTTTTGCCCTATGTCCCCATATTCTGTCAGGCTTTGTCCAGATTTTTTTGTAGTAAGAGGTTGAGAGGTATGGCTATAGGTCTCTAGTCTTTGCAATCATTTGGTTAAGGAGTTTTGAGAAATGGTGTGATGAAGGATGTTTGAAGGCAGCAGGAATAACTGTAGAAGTTTATGAAAGGTTGAAGATGTGGGTAAGTAATTGGGGGTGCATATGTTCTGAGGAAAGAAAGGTGAAGTTTAATGACATTATTGTTATTTTTTATTTTGGTTAAGAGCGTTTTAACTTCTTTCTTAGTAAGCTGTCTGAAATAGAAAGTTGGGCTATATTCTGCTAATGTATAAAGCCGAGAGGGTTGAATACGTTCTTCCTGTGATGGATTTATAATTGGATGAGGGGTTTATATTTGGGTAAAGCTTTTTGTTACATCCTGAATAATTTCTATTAGAAAGTTTATATACACACACATATATATATATATATATATATATATATATATATTAAACAAAAGTACTGAGAATTCCTCTAGTTAATTACTTAATTTCTTTCCAAAGATGCCTAGGACCGGTAGCTAGTACTTGCTATATGTTTATGAGATAAGAAACTTTAGCTGTGTTGGTAGCAATTCTGTCACTTTTCTTGAACAGCTGTGTGGTGCTTGTTTTAGGATTGTTGTTTTTACTGCTTCCAGGCTAGGTCTCTACATTTGAACAGCCTTTTAAGTTCTGAAGTTAGGCAAGGGCATTTTTTACCTCTAAATGTTATTTTTACTACCGGGAAGTTTGTGCCTGTACTTTGTCCAATATGTTTAAGAAGAGGGTAAGGGCTGAATTTGGAACTGTGCAGCTGTAAACTGGAGACCAATCAGTGTAATTTTAAATGTGTGTTTAATATCTGTTGTTTTGCTTCTGAGATTGGTCTGTAAGAGAAGATAAATTGTGGTACTTCTGATACTTTGAAGGACCAATTTTCAAAGAATTGGGCAGTGACAACTTAGTATAGTAGGTAGGGTAACAAATGGTCTGTTTTTCTTTTATGTTGGTTATAATGAGGTCATATATGGACTCATTTCCTGTAAAGTGGTTAGGTGTTGTAAGCATATCCACTAGTCACGCCATGTTATGATAAAGGAACATTGTGTTGAGTGGTTGGGAGATTCAAACATTGTTTTTTTATACTAAAGTCACCTACTATGACTGTATTATTTGATACTCCTTTAGTGAATATATGCTGGAGTAATTGTGGGAAAGTGGTTGTGCAAGGTAGTACGTCCTCCATGCTGAGTGTGTATCTTTATTAGGATCCAGTTTTGGTAAACATCACACAGACAAACCATTCAGTAAACCTGCAAGAAAGATCCAGCCAAGCTAGACTCTTCACTGTGTAGCACCTTAAACCTCCTGCAGTGGAGACCAATGAGATATATGCAAATGACTCCTTATATGACACAGTATATATTTTGGCATTGGTATTACAAATAGGATAAGAAATCAGTGATGTAAATCTGAGTTGAAATTTGACTAAGAGTTAAATATATCCTCTTTAAGTACAGGGCTATTATCCAGGGCATTTGTCATCTCTGTGGTGCAGTGAAGTAAAGCCCTGACTATGACACAGGCAACATTCAGTTGGCAGTGGAGGAAGTGAACACCTATCCTGGGGTTGAGGGAGCTGGTTCCTGGCTGGCTTGTTGATGCTCCAGAACAAACACAGGTTTGCCTGAATCAGCAAGCGGTGCAGGGAGACAGTGGGCAGCAACATCCTAAGCTGGCGATAGCAGACCTTACCACTGCATGCAAAGAAGTGAGCATGTAAGGTGTTGAGGGGTATAGTGACAAAGGTGCTCATGTAGTCACCTGGGTTGAGAATATTGCCATTAAAATAATACTTCTTCAGTTGTAGGAATACTGACAAAAGCACATGCAACTCTGAAGGCTGCCTGAATGATGGCTTCCGCAGGTAGGGCTCACCCTCATACTGTAAGTCCTGCATGGGGGAATAGATGGGCTTAATGACCACAGGTATGGGGGCAAAATATAAACAACATCCAGTGGGTCAAATGATAAGGTTCATTAGGCTCATAAATAAGAAGTACGCAATTAGTCTGCAGACCATTAAAAACCTAGACAATCAACCATAATCAGGAAGTTCCCCTCTAGCCTCAAGAAGGGCAGTACAAGATAGACCCAGGTAAAATTTAAGGCTGCCCTTCTAATTATCTAGGTTTACCTTGAAGTTGGGAGGGTGTTAATCAGCTTGACACATAGTGGATGTTAAGTTGCAAAGGTAGAGGATACATTGGGAGTCATAACTCAAAATCCTTTTTGCACAGGAACTCTAGAAAAAGCCTAAAGTAGTGGGGGGGGGGGGGACAAGGACCAAGAATAGGGGCAGATTTTAAATACTGATCATATAAACTTAGAAAGTTGCTAGAATAGCAGGTTTTGTGTCCGCATGCATTTTCTGAAAGCTTTGAAGTCTGAAACTCAAATGAATGTCATTATTTAGTTATTTCAATCTTTAGTGATTTGCCAGGAAACCAGAAATGTTATGAGGAACAGACCACAAAAATGAGACAAACATCTGAACATACTGCAAAAATCTGGACAGTTGAGAGGCATGGTTGGGATATGAATCTATCACACCCAAAGTGTCGTATTTATGAAGATTTTTCTTTTAACTTATTCCCTCCAATGGAGCTCTGGAAGTTTGCACTATAACTTCCAATGGGTGGATCCTAAGCTTCTAGACAAAATCAAACTATGTCCTCACTTTTCAAACAAATACTCTAGCTGAAAAAGCAAATGACATTCAAGCATGGCCACAAAGTGTAAAAAAAAACCTAAAATAAAAAAGAAATACTTGGTGGAGACAAGCACGAGAATTTTAAAAAGGCAGCAATTTTTACAGAATAGAATCAGAAAATAATATTAGGGAAGAGTGAACTTTCGAAGATTGTTGGGATGGTGCCTTGTTCAAGTGTGTTTGAAAAGCTTACTTGAATTCAGGGATGACTGTAATGGTAACAACATCAGTACTATTTCCACAAGGGGAGTGTTTCCCTGTATACATTGTAAATGATATAAGTAGAGCAACATGGATAATTTTGCATTTATACCTGATGTGAAAGAATCTATTTATGTTAAAAGTTATTCCAATTGTCAAAGTAAAGGTATATCTTGCATAGTGATCTAGCTGCCCTTGTGATATGATTTATTTATTTTATTTGTATTTGTTTTCCAGGGTACAGCACTGATCTCCATGGACCACTTACAGACTCAGCCCAGGAGTGCTGTCTGCTTAACTGACTTGCTCAGAGTCACTGGTAGAACAAACAGAAAATTTAAAAATACTTTATTTAAGCATAGCAAGAATTTTAATACATTTCAGTTTACTGTTTTGTTTTGGAATTGGTTCCATATACTTTAAGGGGTGATTATTTTAATACCTCTATGTAGGTTAAAAAACTATGTTGGCAGTTAAATTTTAAATTATATTTTTCCTGGCACTAACACCCATGTAAATATCAAAAATTATTTGAAATAATTCTCAGCAAGAAAATAAGATACAATTATATATATTTTTTGTTTTGTCATGTGATTAATGTCTTGTGATTTGTGTTGTGTGATTAACTTTTACTATTTAAATAGTGAACAATAGATTTGTTTTAAGTTTTAAATAAGTTCAGCAATATTACTGAATGAAAGCACTCAATGTTGGTTAAATGTTAGCACAAGTCTCCATGAGTATTTTGTTTTTATTAAATGTTCACATTTCAGGAGCAGCAGGGGTTAGGTTACTAAAGAATTGTAAATAGCAATCTCTTCAGACCAAACTATCTTGTACTAGTAATTTTCTTTAAGTTTTAAGTCTTAAACTGGATTTTATACGTCATGGTTAACACAGTAACTATTAATTTTGTAATTTTTTTGTAAATATGCTAAAAATATCTCACCAGCCATTTAAGTTATACACATACTCTCAGCAGCAATTTACTCATCCAACTGAGAACTTTTATATGAGGCTAAGCAAATCTGACTGTGCTACCCAGCTGCTGAGATATTTAGAGAAATATGACATTTACAAAAGTATAAATAAATATTATATTAACAACTAATATCTCTTTACCTGTACTACACAGTGGCCAAGTATTACTGCATTTGTATTGTCCATCATGTAACCTTTAAGCAGGATGCACTTACAGAAATATACAGAGGCATTGCTAGGCTTTAATGTGTTAACCTGGTATTTGATGAACCATTTCTTCTATAAAGGAATAAAAGGTCAAACAGCTTTGGATCTTTCATGGCTGAAAGGACTAGCCACAGGTCCCCACAGAGAGTCTTTAAGAAACTAGAGAAAGGGCTGTCAGTCCATCCTTTTTTTGAGGTCACTATTTTTTTTTTTTTTTTAATTAGGAACTTCTGAGGTATCTCAAGATGAAGTTTTTGTTTAGACTTATAAATGCCAAAAGGCCCATTATATTCAATAAAGGGTTTGATGAAATGTAAGCAAAGGGGAATTAGGACTTCTCTGGATCTGAAGTAGATGCACTGGAAATTAAGTAAGTCAGACATAAAGTGTTTCTAACTATTGCTACAGTGACATAATAGTCAAAAGATAAGTAATTGTCAAAAACTGTGTCTAGATCTCTTATGACAATATCTGACTGGAGAAGTATGTCATTAATATAATATGAAAAAATATTTTGTTTACCCAAATGAACTATACTACATTTTTCACATTTTATTTTAGACCATTGTCCTTGCACTGATTTTTAACATGGTCTAACTCCTGTTGGAACAACTCCCAATTTATTATAGTCATCTGCAAATTTAGATAACCATAGGCCAGGAGATTCAGCCTGAAGAGAAGTGGCAACAACAACTGTAAACACATCGATTCTGTCAGGCAAATACAACATAAGGATTTATAGTCAAATGTACAAGTTTGTCAATAATGCCTGCATGGAGAACAGTGTTAAAGGACTTGGCCAGGTTACATCTAATAACTATTTCAGATCACGTACCAATAACAACCAAAGAGACACTGGTGCTTCCCCATCTACCTATCAAGCAGAGAGGAATTTAAGGAATCAATAGTGGAACTTATTCTGGAGTTATTAAGGAAGATAGAAATTCCTTCAGAAAATATAGCTAGGGAGTATGAAAAAATGAAAGTGGAGTTTAAAAATAGGGTAGAAATATAAGAAAAAGAGATATGGTTAAGAAGTAACAAGAATTATTTAGAGAGACTGACAAAAGTTAGAGTATTGCAGAATAAGGGGAATTTCACAGAACAAGAGCAGGCACAATTGCAGAGTGCTAAAGAGAAAATAAGGGACTATCTGGATAATATGCATGAATTTAGAAAGACTGCTGTTAAGCAACTGTTTTTTTGCCAATAATGCCACAGCACAAAAGCTTTTAGCACAATGGCTCAGGCACAGAAAGTAGAAAGGGTTGCTGCTAACCTAGTCTTTAACATGGCAAACTACCAGAGATCCTGTAGCGATATTAGAAACATTTCAGGCATTTTAAGAAAAACTGTATAAAGCAGAGAAATGTGGAAATCAAGAAAAAGTACAACTGGAAATGTTTATTGAAGAAGTAAATATGCCAGTGTTAGAGGTAGACGAGGTTCAGTTATTAACAGTTAGAACAGGAGGAGATAACAATGGTGATATATAACCAATCTACAGGAGTGTCTCCAGGAGTACATGGTATTCCTGTGAAAGTATAGAAGCCAGGAGGGAAGAAAGTGATAAAAGATCTGGAATACTTTTTTTAGCAGTATTTTAAAAATGAGGAGAAACACCAACATCCTGGAAAAAAGATGTGGTAGAACCTCATAGCAGTACAATAGGTATCAATCAGAGGACTTTGGAAAAAATTGTGAAGAGAGAGTGGATAAGTAATTTACAATGAAAGAATGGGATGACATATGTATGGCTCCCAAATATGCAACAAAGTATACAAGAGTTAGGATTTTTGGTTGTAAATGTTTGCATAGGTATTTTTATATCCCAAGCAGACTCCCAAAAATAGATAGATGGCAAATGTAAGAGGTGAAGAAAGAGGTAACTGGGAACATATGTTTTGGGAGTGTAATGCGTTGGCAGACTTGAAAATTTTTCTACAGAGTACTCTGTTAGAAATATTGGGTGAGCAAATGGGTGTAACTAAGAAAGTGATTTTTTGTTTTTAATTTGAGATACAGGATCTGAAGTGCCTAGATATAGTAAGGCCTTGTTAAGTTTAATTCTGGTACCTGCCAAAAAAAAAAACAATTACTAGAAAATGGAAATCAAAGTGTAAACCAACAAAATTTGAAGTACTGAATATTGTAACAGAGATAAAAGAACGTTAAAAAAGGGTAAGAGCAAATTATATAGAAAAAATGGAAATTGTGGGAACAATATATTCACAATAACGTTTTAGAGGAGGCGTGAGGTCTAATGGAAGATAAGAACTGAACAATTTATGTAACGTTGTATTGATGACAACTGTACAGAAGAATATATGTGATGTATAATGTTTGTAACTGTGAACATGTTAACATGGTTTGTTTTCTTTTACATACATGTATGTTTGCCTGTGTCATAAATGATAATTCAGTAAAGGTGTTAAAATAAAAAAAAAAAAAAACAGGAGACAATTAGTGCTACCAGAGGGAAGAAAAACAGGAAAACAGACGTTGAGAATCAGGTGGTAATGCATGTCCTTTCATCTTCATGGTTAACAGATCTTCATGTTGCTGCTGACCTTGCCTACTGAAACTGTGTATGGAAAGATTTTATGGCAGACATCAATGCTGTCACTGGCCAGGACCATACTTATGGGCTGGTCTGCAGTAGGACCACAGACATCATTCAATGTAACTGAAAAAAAGCCTGTACACCTTGCAAGGGGAGGTAGGTCATCAGTAAAGTAACCTCTGAAGCAGATGGAAGACTTTCTGGCCTCTGTGAGAGGCAGTGCAACATCTAGATAGTCCCACAGTGTAGTGATAGACCTCAGAGTAGAAATGAAATGTCCTCCTACAATATCAATTCGGAGTCAACATGGGTGGGTACTATGATATTTGTATTTACATAAAATGTCTTTTCATTTTCCAGTCATTCACTGTCCATCTTAACAATATGCTTGTGTTTTGGGTACTGCAGGAACATCAGGAATAGATCCTGCAAGGCATCTGCAAAAGGTAAGGTACTTACCCACACTGGATGAAAGCACTTTAGTACTACATCTGCAATCCGTTGTATGTCAAAGTTGTGGGTAGACTTACACTGGGATTTATGATTTGTTGTGTTCACAGGTGAATCAGTATCAGGTCTCATATCTGTGGAACTGCCACTGCCTGATGTTGGAGGTGGTGATAAATTAGCACGGTGTGTAGGACACAGATCTTGTGACCACTGGATCCCCTATTCAGACCATGAACACAGCTTCTGTTCCTGCGGCAACCCAAGAGATGCACAGATTACTTGGAGCATTCAAAGCCAAGGTGGTGTGCTACTCCATACACAGCAGTCATCCATATCTGCTACAAGCTCCACAGGGCAAGAATATGTATTGAAGATGAGTACTGGGGCTCACTGGAGACACAGGCACCACCCTCATCCTGAGGTAGCTGGGTCAATGACCATGACCAGAAGTGTGTGCAGGACCAACATGTGACACAGGCTGGTGCCACCATAACCACTTCAGCTAAGGCAGGGTGTGCAGGATGACCTCCAGGAGTGCATGGTCTGTATGTGTGACAGGTTGATACACAGAGTCAAACAGTAGCATGTGCTATGTCTTCATATGTTGTGCATCACACACTGTCCCGCAAAGCTGTTCCACCACAACCTCCACAAATGGTAGCCATGTTGGCTATGGGAAAGTCCAGATCATGGTCTAGCAACACCAGTATTTCCATAGCTACTACTGAAGAGGTAACTATGGTTAGGAGAGGATATCCTCAGTATCATAACACTGGTAAGTCTGGTAACGGATATGATTCATAGTCATATGGCATGCCATCATTATAACCAGGCCATGGTATTACTGATGCAACTCCTAAAGTAGGCAACTCTCATGGTTAGGGATGTACATCTCTCTACCAAGCAAGTCCCAGTGTGAAAAAAGAAACTGAGAGATAATGACTAGTAATTCTACCAGTTTTAGTAAAATCCATTTACTGGCTACTAAGTACATTGCCTGGATGCAAGCAAAGAAGAAACTTGGAGAGCCTGAAAGAAAATCAACCACAAATGTGAAGAGAAAACACTGACTGGATAGAATCTTGCAGCGATTCAGTAAAAAACAGTTCATGCTCCAGCTTTGGCACAAGAAATGACTTCCAGTAATTTAGATTAAAAAATAAATTAAATATACACATAGCTGATTAAAATAAATGAACCACTGAAAAAGTATATAAATTCAAATAACAAAAAGTTAGAAAAAAATGGAAAAAGCTTTAAAAGCTATTGAGATAAACTGATAAAACTGCAAAAATCAGAGGTCAAAATGAAGAAAAGGCTGGCTGACTATGAAACCACTCAAGAAAAGCTGTTTCAAAAATAGCAGAGTTAGAGGACCGATAACACAGACAAAACCTGAGATTTTCTGCTGTACCAGAAAAATTGGAAGTACAGATAAGCAACTCTAGACTGGTATTCCACAGCAGGAATTGTTAAATGAAAGGGCACATAGCATTTATGTTCTAAACCTGGGCACAAGAAAGCAGCCAAGACCTGTATTAGTAAAAATGCAATCATACCAGCAGAAAGAGTTGATCCTGGCAAAACTTTGGTAGAAGGGCAAAGTATTAAAAATTGGAGACAGTAGAGTGTTTCTGGAAAATGATTATTCACTGTACTCCAGGCATAAGAGAAGAAATTTTATCTCAGCAATTAGGAAAGCGGCAGGTGTGAGATTCAAGCTGCTGCAACCAGTTATCTTCAGAATCTGGTGGATCAAAGTCATTTTTGAAACAAAACAGGCCTAGGAAGAAATACAAGTTTGCCCAACAAAAAGTGAGCCATCAAACAGAAGGGAACATTTCATCTCGTTCTTTTGATAACAAAGCTCTAGAGAGACTTTGCCAGTTATGCCTTTTTCCAGTTTTCAAAAAAAATGCTTGACAGACAGAACAAAGCACAGGAGTTGATTAGAAGAATCAGAAGTACACTGGACTTGAACATGAGTTGGGGTTGGGATATGGAGAAAAACAGGAAGATCATTACTAACACTGAAATTAGTGAATAATTGTGAGATTATTGACTCAATCACATTGTTAAAGGAAACAAGTACCTTTTTTAATTGTCTTAGTTTTAAGAAATGTAGGCATTACAATGTAAAAAGAGAAAAAAGGTTGGACAAAAGCATGCTTAAATAAATATGCTGTAATCTTGGATTGCTAGAGTACGGGATGGGATGTAAAAGTGCACTGATTACAATATATGTAGAACTGAAATGTTTTCTCTTAATTTTGCATAGTTAAATGACTGGATTAATGCCTTTGGTTTAAGCTAATCATTTTTTTTTGTGGAAGCATATGGGTGTTTAAAAATAAGAAAAAACTGTGAATGTAATGAAAAGTTTTCCTTTAGCAAATAAATTTTCAGCGTGTTTTGAGAAGTCTGCCTCCGAGAGCTGCTGCACATTCTGTTTTTAAGTTTCCATGGAGACAAACTGAGTGCAGGCGCAGGCAATAAATCTGGATAGTTCTGGACATTACTGAGAGAAAAATAAAATGAAAAGTTACAAGGGCAAGCAGCTTAGCAAAAAATAAAATTTTAAATTATTGGACGAGATTAAGAGATAGCAGCTTTCCTGGTATGTAAATACTGCAGTGCATTTACTAGAACAGTGTATACTTTAGTCTTATTTAAAGATTGTTGTTGTTGTTGTGTCTTTCGGCTTTTCCTGGTTAGGGGTCACCACAGTGGAACTCCGGTCCGCTAATGATTGGCAGTAGATTTTTACGTGCCGAGTTGCCAGATCTGATGCACAACCTTCAACGCAGGTAAGCCCATAAATGCATGTCTCCACACAGAAGACGCTCTAGCTAAGAATCAAACATGACAACGTCTTACTGTGAGGCGACAACGCTACCGCAGCACCACCACTGCAGTGCAGTCTTATTTAAAGATTGTCAATGCACTTATTCTTAAGGCTAAAAGTTAATGTTTTCTGAAAACATACAAGCTATTTTTCACATTTGAGAGAGGAATAAAGATAAAACAGGAACAGCCAACAATTAGTCTAAGTAGGACCACAGGTTATAACATGCATTTCAGCAAGAATAACCTTAATATCAGGTTAGGTAATGCCTATGGTTGGAGCTGTCAATTTGGGACAAATGTTCCTATCAAGACGGTTAAACTTCTTTATCTGAAGATTGTTAGAGAAAAATGCATCTCTCATGATTATTCTACACAAAATGCATATTAACTTACAATTTCTTCACAAATATGTTTGATGAATTATTTAATATTTGTTCATGTTAAAAATGATGTGTAGTATAGATGAATAGTTATGCAAACCACAAATACTTATTGTAGTTCTACGTGTTTCACAACTGCATTTTAATATTAAGCCGTAAAGTGTATTACCAGATGAAAGAAAGTAAAGAAAGTGCTGAAGGGGTTAAGGGATGTGTACGATGGACTACAGAGTCTGGAATGTCCAGGAAGGGAGGAAAGTACACAATGTGAAAGAGGTTTTGTTTTTATGTAAGCTCTGACCTTCCCAGGCTGGGATGGGTAGTTAGAAGGAATGTTGGGAAGTTAGAATGTCACTGGTACTGGAATATACAAGGTCGGAAAACAAGACTGATTAACAAGCCAGGAGGCTTGTGTTTTTCTAAAACATTATTGTTACTAAAACATGATTGTTGAGTGTTCATGTGCAGCACTAATCGAGAAGCACGAGGGTCTGCAAAGATCCTACTTGTCAACATCAGTATTCTGCATGCATGACAATGATAAAAAAGGAAATAAAAACAGTGTATTTTTACTGCTTGGTGAGACTGATTTTTAAATTGTGAAGATAGTCTCCCAGTGCTGACATATGTGGATTTAAATAAAAAGAAAATGTTTTGCACATCCTGAAGAGTTATTCTTGACTCAAGACTAAAAGGTAATTAATGTTATTTGTGTATATTTGAAACTGCACTTTAACAAGATGTACATAGTTTTGTGTGTTTGATTTAACTTAATAAGTTATGGAGGTGTTTTGGGTGGTTGTTTTTTTTTAGTTTGAGGGTTTTCATTAAAACAAAGTCATGTGGCGTCCCGCAGGGCACAGTCCTGGGACCCCTCCTGTTCGGTATATACTTCTCAGAGGTAGAGGCAAGCACAGAAGGACTATGGCTGACCAAGTTCACAGACAACTGCAAACTGGGGGCCATAATTGACTCTCCGGCTGATACAGACATCCTCCAGAAGGGTCTAACTGAGACAGATACCTGGTGTCAAAATCATGGCCTCAAGCTAAATGCCAAAAAGTGCATAGTCATCCCCTTTGGACAAAACAAAGTACCTGAGAACTACCACATATGTGGTAATCCCCTAAATACAGAAAATATAATAAGGGATCTGGGGACCCAAGCATATAGTAATCTCTCCTTTGATAATCATACTGCCAAGGTGGTTAGAAAATCCTTCTATGTGGCCCACCTAATCACAAAAGGGTTTGCATCTAGAACAAAAGAGGTTATTGTGCCCCTCTACTCCTCACTCATCAGACCCATCATATACAACGCCCCATTTGGGATGTAACTTAGAAGACACCTGCAACAGCTGGAAAGACCACAGAAGTACCTCACCAAGAGGATTACTGGCCTCAAACAGATGCCCTGTGCAGCCCGACTGAAGAAACTCTAGCTGTACTCGGTTGCATACCACTTACTCAGAGGTGATCTCTGCCTGACATACAAGGCCATGTCCAACCCAGAATTGATGGACATGCTCCACCTAAAAAAAAAACAAATCCCAGAGAGCCACATGCTCTAGGGATCTAAACCTCACCACAACAATAAATGGAACGTGCTGGAGGGATAGATTCCTGTCCCAGAGACTCCCCATGCTTTGGAACAGGATTCCAATCTACATTAGGCAGAGCCCCTCACTAACACTCTTCAAGAGAAACTTGACGAGTGGATGGGAAACAGAAAATTTACCCAGGGGATCACTGCAGTGGCTCTGCTGGACAGAGGCACAGGGAACTAATGGCTCTGCTGGACAGAGGCACAGGGAACTAATCTAAGGGAGCGGCAAAAGCCAACACATTCTGGCTAGGCTTATAGATGCCCTTGGGCAGATAGCCTAGTACTTACCTATGAACCTATGTAAATTGTGATACAAGTTCAAACAGAGATTACAAGAAATAACTGTATGAAGGATTAACTTGCCAAACTTTAGTGGAAGCATGACACAAAAGCTGGAAGTACATGTTTAAAAATGCTGTCATATATAATAGGAGAGAATAATAACTTTGTATCATAAGGGCTACACTATCCATATTACTTTGAAACATGAATCATTTCACAGGTATATACAAAAGGAAGAGTACTGAATTACATTAAGAAATGCAGCCTGCAAATAGCAATGCTATATGACACACATATGGAAAGAAGTGAGTATGTAAATTTAATAAAAAAAGGATTTCATGATGGATATTCAGCAGAATATCAGGGACAAAAAGAGGGGAGTACTTACACAAATTGCTAGAAGAACTCAAATAGTGATACAAGAGGAAAAATATAATAATGGCAGATTTGTGGTAGTTAATGGGCTACTATCAAGGGATAAGGATTGTGCTGGCATGCAGTTATGTTCCATCTAAAACTGATATTAAGGAACTAGAAAACTTTGGGAGAAATACTCAGCTTTCAGCAGTGAACATTATTTCAAGGTGGATACTGAAACTTGATTTGCAACAGCAATGATGTATCTGGAGGACCTAGAAGGGAAAATATAACAAAAAAAATGGCAGATTTCTGAAAAAAATTATGAAAATAATTGGTATAAAAAAGTGAATTCAGTAGTAGGAACTCAGAGTGAATTTACATATTATTCCTCAAGTTACTATAGCTTATAATGACAGAAATTATATTTCACATGAACATATACATATGCAGTACTCATATACATATAAGTGGACAATTTATACATCTGTCACTAGGATTTAGGATTGAAAGTGCTTTCTATGCTGATTGCCGAACAAAAAATGCAGTTTATTTTTGTTGCTGCACTACATGTCCTGCATTTTATGTAGGTAAGACCAATAGAATATTTAAAGATAGGATACTGGAACACCTGAGTGATATTAAAATGGCAAGGAAACCAGTGCATTAGCTATGCATGTAACTAAAGAAGGACCAAGGCATAGCTTTAAGTTTTTGGTGTTAGAAATTATGCATAGTACTATGAGAGGAGGTGATTTGGTAAATGGAACTGAATCAAATGAACAGAAATGGATTATAAGGTTTCAGGCAGACAAACCGCCTGGCCTGAATAGCAAAGTTTCTTTGAAGCCGTTTCTCAAGGCTAGAGCTCTTAATCTTTGATTTTTACTTATGAATTATTTCTGTCATTGTGAGGTCAGATAGTGTATGTATTATTTTAGCAATTCTACTAATTTATTAAACAATTTATTAAATAATTTATTACATATTTATACATATTCTTTTTATAATAATTTGCTGCTATAATGCTACTGAATTTTAGTTCAATTCTTATCTATGCTGTTATTACTATTTTAATGTATTAACACTGTATACTAAGAACCAGTTTTTTAATGTGTTACAGCATTTTAGAGGTTAAGTATGTAATTAAGTTATTAGCCTATTTGATTGGCTTATTTGAATGTATATAAGCAAGTTTTTAATGTAATTTCTTATTCTAGTCTGATGAAGCGGATGAGATCTGTGAAAGCACTTACTTGTTTTCCTTGGAGTAAATTATCTTGTGACTTTTACTCAGCCATGTGGAACCAGTGTGTTTTTACCTAATTTGCTTTACTTATCACATTATTTGGTTCCCTACTCAGTTTTAGAGGCCTTTTGTTTTTGAGACTTTAAACATTCCCTGCATAGTACTCTGTCAAAATATTGGGTGAACAAATAGATGTAACTGATGAAAAAAAATGTTTTTTTGAGCTGGGATACAGGAATTGCCTAGACATAGTAAGACCTTGCTAAGCTTAATTCTGGTGGCTGCCAAAAAAAAAAACAAATGCTAGCCACCCTTCGGTGTGAACCTTGGCTCTACTTGATTGTTACTGTTGAAGTGAAGTAACACTCCGCTCCATATATAAAAAATGGCGTTGTGGATGGATGGAAATCAAAGTCTAAACCAACTGTATTAGAAGTACTGAATATTTTAACAGAAAGAAAAGAACTGGAAGTGGGATCTTTAGAAAAGGGTAGGAGCAAATGACATAGAAAAACAGAAACTGTGGCAACAATACATGCAGAATAATGTTTTGGAGGAGGAGTGAGGTTTAAGGGAAGACAGAAATTGAAAAATGTATGTAATGCTGGATTGACGACAATTATACAAAAGAATATATGTGAAATATAAAGTTTGTAACAAGGAACATGCCAATATGGTTTCTTTCCTTTTATACAAATGTGTGCTTATCTATGTCTTAAGTGATAATGCAATAAACACATTAAAATAAATTCTGTAGACTTCTGATTGGTGTCATCAACCAGGGCTCCAGGACATAACTAGCACTGCTAGTAAGACAACGCTTCGGAAAACCAACCCTCAAAAAATTCTTAGTAGAGATCATGTGTGCCATATGCAGGAGCCATGATAACTGCTTGGGTGGCCTGCGCACACTGTAGATAGAACCCTGTGCATTACAGACCACATGGCAGTTAACAGAGTGACACCCTTTCCAGTTCACATAATTTCTTCCCGGGTCCCCAGCTGGAGTCCTTATTTTAATAAGGGTGTAGTCTATGCCCCCAAGTACCTCAGCAAAATGAGCTGTACCACAGATGCCCCACATAGTGCTGTCTCTCTCCTTTGTGGTAGGTAGAAACCACATATGCTCCCCTACATGCTGCAGAATGGCATTAAAAAATGATGGAGTATTCTCAAGGAAGATGCATGAGATACCTACACTTCACCAGTTTGTCCCTGAATGGCCATGTAGCTAGTACACGTAAAGCCATACGTACCTTGGTATCCAGTAGGACAAGTAACACATGACTCTCATAGGCCTGAAGATGAGATTGACACGTCTACCAGATGCTTCTTGGTGTCACTGTCTACGTGGTACTGATGTACAATGTCAGTGTCATGGAATCCACAAAATGTTCAGTACAGTCAGATGACACAACACTACAGCAGAAGATGCCGCACGTCATCATGGTTACTAGCAGAAATAAAAGCTTCAACATATACACAATACTACAGCAACCCCCAACATGTTTTCATTGCTCAGTAGCATGAACAAGAGGATTTAGCTGCATTCAACTACAGTAGTGATACAGCATCACACTGTGCTCTTTATACATTTTTGAATCTCTCCACCATCTTTGTTCATAGGTTCATAGATTAGTACTAGGCTAAGTACCCTTGTGGGCCATTTTAAGCCTAGCCAATTATCCCATGTGAGAATCAAATCCTGCACCTTGTGTCTGTAAGGTAAACACCTTAACCATTATGCCAACCTCCCACCCCGGCTGGCTGGTATCAATAATTTCCCACTCATTTGTGCAAACTAAACTGTAAATTAGCAGGGAAGATGGGTATCAACCTGAAAAAGAACTTGGTAATACATTTCAAGAACAACTATGAGGTTCAAGTCATTGTTACTAAGCAAGACGTTGCAGCATTCAGAATCAAAAGGTTGTCCAATGGCAGGAGTAGTACAGTGTTCCTCTACATTTTTAATTTACTCCCCATACACTTGGTTGCTTCCTACCCTGACCTCATTGACCCCTTGTTCTCCTCAATCTTTTTTCCTGGCTGCCAGCACTGTTCCGTGAGCTGTCTACCTCTCCCTTCCAGCTATGCCACAATGCAAACTTTCCATGGGATGAATACCCAGTTTCCAGGTGGACGGAGTACTGCTGCTGCGAAACTATGTGAGGACAGCTATGAGAATGAGGGTAAAAAGATGGAAGACAATGTAGGTGGGGGGACTATCAGCCTTGTGGAGCTATGAGTTAGGTATCCTATCTAGGGTAGCAAAATTCAATGAGAGGACTGAAAGCATGCTTCGTACATGGCGACACATGCTTTAATAAATGTTGCTCATTACTATTTGTTAATACAGCCATTAGCATATGCCATGGCTAGCTCTGCTGTTTGGCATTCACTGCATTCATTACGTCTCTCTGAATCACACACAGTCTGTGTGTGACCACTTGCATGCAAAAATGCATACTGCAATGTTGCTAAGCTTTCTGAATCCCAGTAATTGTTTTCTCATATAACAGAATGTGTTGAAGATTACAATTTGAAAAAAATACAAAATATACATTGGAAATAGATTGTTACTTTATTCCATTTTCTGACTTTGACTTTGATCTCTAACCACTATTTCCAAGTGATTGCTTTCTAAAAGAAAACTCAACATATGTTGAGTAAGGACACTGTAGAGACAGTAAATTAAAAGTGAACAAATGTTGCAAGAAAACAGACTTCCATTCAGGAACAGAAAAACACAGGTATTTGATTGAGCAGTTTTGCGTTTGTTTATTTATCTGAGACAATCCTGCATTCGTCTTTCTGATAAAGGAAACAATTATTTTCTTGAATGATATTGCTATTTACCTTAAAATATATAACTGCAGGTTTTGCTAAAAATGACTAAATAATAATAATATCACTCCTCTTACAGACCAGGTTTAATAATTACTGATATTCTGATATTATAATGTAAATGGAGAACCATAAAGAATAAGTCTGAGGTGAGTTTATTTCTGATGACTTGTTATGTAAAATTACAAGATAAGACTTTTATAAAGTCTGCAGTACGCAAAGATGTGATGATGTTTTCAGGATCCCCTCAAACTTGATGCTGATAGTGACTTTATTTACTATTTATTTATTTAACATTTGTTTACCAGGAAAGTCTGACTGGGACAGAGCCCATTTTCAGTGGAGGTCTGGGGAGAAATGCTCCAGGCACATGTCTTTGGAATGTGGGGAGAAACCGGAGCACCCAGAGGAAACCCACATGAACGCAGGGAAGACATGCAGACTCTACACAGAAGACAATCCAGCTGAGAATCGAAGTAGAGAACCTCTTGCTGTGAGGCGGCAACACTAACTGCTGCACCCATTACACCACCCAATAATAGTGACATAACAAATATCAAACTGACTGGTACAGACTGAACCCAGCAGCCAATGCTACCTTTACTTAGCACTACTAACAGACTCCAGAATCAGCAAAGAAACCTCATCTTAGGGGGGAAAAAAAACATCCATCTGACTGCAGATTACATTATCAAATTTAGTACCCAAAGAACTAGCAACTCCTAGAAAACATCAATTTTAATACTCCCCCAAGTGCTTAAGAATTTGAAGATAGAAGTATACAAACTGAGAAGAGGTCAATTTTTCCCAGTACACAATTAACTTTTTCCTATAAAACAGTAAAATGCAGGCTTAAAAAATGAATATTCATGCCATACATAAAACACGTCAGATCATGTATCCCAAGAAGGAATCCAAGTCTGCTGATCCTCATTTTCTGAAGTTTCAGCAACCTAAACAATGAGGCTGTTTTCTTGTTGGTTAATTACTATCAAATCCTAATTACTATAAGCAATAAAGTGTTCCTATAAATGATGGCAAAGAATTATTATGAAAGCACTATGGTATCAATTAGCAACTAAAGAGAAGGTGACCATTTTGGATTGAGAAAAAAAAAGATAATCTATCGGTTGCACACCACTGAAAACTACAGCAACCAGCAAGAACTTCTGATTAACAGTGTGACTGCTTGCTTTGGATGCAATCAACCAAGCCTTTTGATACTAGTGAAACAGATGTTAAGGAATGACTGTGCATTTTATGAAAATGTGCAGCCTGCCAATTAACTGAAAGACTGATGGCAACTCCAATCCAAACGTGCTGAAATGTTTTGTAAAGAATCAACTACTGAGTTTGCAGCTCTGTCCCTCATTGCGTGAGGTATTTCCACATTATATGTTCTTCACAAAAAACTATACATAACAACATATTCTATCTGTGCAGCCTATGTTCATCGAGCTCTTCTTGAAATGGACACATATGTGTGTCTTGCTCAGTAGGGTACCTGTCCAGCTGAACTATACTGATGCCATGAGTGTAGTGACATGAAACGACGGCCGTTTAACTACTGTCTTGTCCATCATAACAGAAGAAACAAGAGACTCCCTGATGCTACGTGTTATATGTGTTGTTGCTAACAAATTCTAAAAGAGGTCGACCTCACATTCTGAAATGACACTAGCTCTCCCTAGATGATCTATACCCAAATAACTGCAAAATCCCAAGTATACGGAGACAGGCACAGAAGTCAAAAATCCAAAATACGTTTATTGCGTTAACACAATAAACGTATTTTGGATTAACACAATAAACGTATTTTGGATTTTTTATTTCTGTGCCTGTCTCCGTATTCTTGGGATTTGCTGTTTGGAATAATTGTTCTGGAGTTTGCTCATATCTAGCCTTGGGATTTTTTTCTACTAAAAACAAATCATATGAAACAAGATGAGCATATCTAAACTAGTGCCAATATCAGAAAACTGCCATGACTAATTTAGTAACCCTGCTGACTCAAAAATATAAGAAAAAATGTAGGGAAAAAATGGACATTGCAAGAATGCTGCTTATCATCCCTGTTACTGCCTCTGGCTGAAACAGTCTTGTCCACCACATATCAAATGGTACCCAATTCATTTACCAGCACTTTCTTTGCCTCATCTATTCCCCAAAGTAAAGTGATAAAATCTGGTCATACCATCTGATTGCTGTCTGGGGAGATGAACTGAATGTAAGGAAGAAAGACTGCATCAAGTCCGTTAATACACACACAAACTTTTAAACTGAAGATCTAAAACTGTTCCAAGTTTCCATACTTATTTTGGGACTATAAAGATCATAATTATGATTTACTAAATTTCACTAGAGCAAATCACAATAATTTCCTTAACCATAAGCTCCACAAAAGATATTTGTTTACGTTTATATAAAGAGGTAAGGGGGCTGAAAGTTAAATTTAAAGCTAAAATAAGCTATGAATTCAGGCCCACTTGGAGAAGAAATTCTCACACTATCACAGACCTCAGCTATCTTGTTATTTGACCCGATATATGAATAAAATGCAGAAATCTACAGAATACATGTGTTACTGACACACTTGGTCCTACAAAAATAGAAAATAATTACATCAACATTGATTATGTATGCATATATATCTGTGTTTGTTTATACATACATATGTATACACACACACACATTACATACACACACACACACACACATATATATATATATATATATATATATATATATATATATATATATGTACAAAACACACACACATGTATATAAGATGTCAGAATTATAAGATCAGTTCCTTAGTATCCTAGGTAGGGTTGCCACCTTTTCAAATTGCTAAAGTGGGACTTTTTTGTAGAAACATAAGATTTTGCAGGACAAAACAAACCCACAGCCAGTGTGAAGGACAGAGATTCACTTTTTTGCCAAAATAAAAGCTTTGTAACATTTTAGCTGCTCATGCTATTTTGTATAACATTTAGGTGTTTCAGACACAAAACTGTTTTATGCAACTATTAAAGAAAACTTACAAAACATGTTTTGTCATAAAATCTCAGGACATTTGTTATTTTTTTAGTTTTTTTTACAGGATGCTGATGCTCAAAGAGGGACGGGTGGTAACCCTAATCTTAGGCCTGTCTGTGAGAATAAAAAAATCAGTTATGATGTCTACCCTCAGAAATGCATGTTTACTGGGAAAATGTTTCTGTGATACACTGTCTCATATAACTAAGCCATGAAATAAATATGGAAGTGCAAACTTGCAGGAAACAATAGGCCTTCTAGTAGTACACTGATGTCTGAATGTTATGTGAACTACAATGTAACCACTGTTTCAGTGCTGCCATGAATTAGGACTACAATATGAAAATGTGTTATTCAGAAAATGACAGTTTTTGAATGTTTTCTAAATGTGTAAATGTTTCTTTATACTGCACTAGTAATTACTATAAATGCACTGTTAGATGCAGTATCTCATTAAACAGTTATAAGTACTTGTTAGCATTAGTCAGTGGCGTAACAGGTAGCACACTCACCTTTGGTGCAAAAGGTTAGGTTGTATTCCTACCCCAGGAAAATGGAATGCTGACCCTGCAGTGCGGCACTAGAGGGGTGCTGCACTCCTAAGTATGTCATCCTTTGGATGAGATGTTAAATCGAGGCCCCATCTGCTTAAGTTGGTGGTACTTCAGTCAGCTGTCCAATGCCATGGAAAAATTTCCTCTAGTAGTATAAATCACCACAGTCGCCCCTGAAAAGAGGCTACTAGCCAAATGGGACTAATCTGGTCAACAAAGAATAAATAAATGAGAATGAATTTCCTGCTTCACTATGAAATACACTGGTAGACAAAACTAATTCACAAATCTGGTAAAGTTCCACAGCACCTATAAGGACACTGTTATCACCAGCAATGAATCCTCTCCTTCATGAGAAGCTAATATCTTGTAAAACTTGATCTATCTCTGCCTCCCCTCATGAAAATCTAGTACCTCGTAAAACTGGATCTAGTAAACCTGGACTAGAAAGAAAGGTATAACTTTGCAGCTTAGAAATTTGTGCTGAAACTGTAAAAAGGCATAAGTTTGTAATAATGATCCAATGAGTAAAATAGATAACTAAATCGCAAAAATAATGACCATATTTAGTTACACAAGTTTCCAGTCATACTTCACATGTGTAAAAGAGGGTATCTAAAAATAATTCCTACTGTATGGAACAATCTCCCAAACCTCATTAGAAATATAGACCAGCTACCGACTTTCAAGAAAACAGCATCTTTTCAAAGAAAATACAATCCCGTGGGATAGAGATTTGGGTTAATGCAAGAGTGCACCAGTTTTTAGGGTCCACTGCACTGCTAGTTCCATTCTAAAATTTGCTGGTTTAGTCTGTTTTGATACTACTTTAGGACAACAAGAGTGATGCAAATGTAACTATTCCCCGTTTTTGTATAGCTATGCAAGACTCAACTGCATAATCCTAGCCACTTACACTACAGTAACATCTTTCAGCACTATGAATTGTGTAGCATGTTTACATATATATTCAGTAGTTATAATGATGTTTACATTATATATTTTGGCAATAATACACAAGTGCCACTTCTGGGTAAATCCTGTGATATCCACATGCAAGAGTGGATTGTTACTATTGTACAATACTATTATTTAAAAAAATGCTTACCTTTTTTAAATAATGCCATTGCATATAGATATATATGCTTCTGTAGAATCCTGTTATTGTGGGGAATTTAGGGTGTGTATTGGGTATGCACAAAGCCTGTAAACGCTCACACAGTACATGAAAGCTTATCTTTATTTATTTACTTATTTATTTATTTATTTATTTATTTTTAAGTATTCAAGAATTTCCCTTGTGCCTTCTGTGCAGAGCTATGTTTTTTTGCTTTATTCAGATGCAGTCTGGGAAGTTGCTTCTGGGTTAAGTCTGCAGTTTCTTGGTGCTTTCTGCATAGATTTATTGGTGCTTACAACACTGACAGCCATAAATTTCAGGTTCATTATGCTACTCCAGGAAGCAGTGATACAGGGTAGCATATGAAATTGTTTTTTAGCGTCTCTGCTTAGCGACACAGAGAAACAAAGTTGTAGCCGGACTTCTACCTGTTGGGATCTCTGGATTTACAACGTTCAAGCCAACTTGTCCTGTGCAATCAGCAAGCAGTTTTGAATACATGTATGCATTTTTCTAACTATTGCTTTATGTTTTACTTATTCAGTGTCACACACTGGCTATGTATTGTACATACAATCCTAGTCAAACGCTTTAATGGCAGTACTGTGGGGTTTTTTTTGCATTCATAAGCATATTTCTTGCCGGTTATTGCCTTTGCCATTGTGCACAGGTTGTAGCTGAAAAGGATCTCTGAACAGTTACTTATTTATCAAAGTACATAAAAATAAAATGTAGTCACCCCATGATAAAAAGTGGGTGACTTTATTAAAAAAGATGAGCATTTATTGTACTTGGCAGTCAGGAGTCTTTACCCTTATCTTCTACATACTATACCAGTCTCTGTTGTAATTAAGGAATTTGTTGATTTCATAAAGCATCATGAGGGAGTGGAGTGTTTTACTTCTTTTTTTTTTTTTTACGTTTATTAAACCTGTCATTAAAAAGGTGGCACAGATACATATACAGTCAAAGAAATGAAAACAAACCAACATTGTTGTATTACTTTCATGCTGCATACATTGTACCAATTTTCATTCACTCCAACATTACATAAATTGTTCAATTTGTGCGTTCTGTTACATTTTATTAATCCTCCTCTTGGACAGCAATATGCATGTATTGTTCCTACAAATTCAGTTTGTTCTTATGTAATTTGCTCCTTCACTTTTCCTAAGATCCTGTTTCCATTTCTTTTATTTCCTTTACAACATTCAGTGCTTCAGTTTCAGATGGTTTAGATTTTGATTTATATTTTCTAGTGATTCCCTTTTCTTTAAACCTAGTTAAGTCCTTACTATGTCTGGGCAATTCAAATCCTATATCCCAGCTCAGAGGAATCATTTCCTTAGTTATCACCATCTGCTCCACCAAAGATTTTGACAAAGTATTCTGTAGGGCATTTTTGCAGTCTGCCAAATCACTGCATTCTTAAACACTTTCCCAATTACATTTCCCATTCCCATTTGCTATCTGTCCAAGAAAGAAATCCCTTAAGTATGCTTAGGATACAAACATACCTAGGCAAACACTTCCAATCAAAAATTCTAAAACATCTGGAATTTGCTGAATACTTGAGAGCCATACAAATTTCCTCCCATCATCCCTTTGGACACTGCCTTTTCATCCTCTTTTCCAAATCTTTTCTAACCTCATTTGAATGACTCGTATAGTTATTGTGCAACACTGTATATGCCCTGCTAATTTTTCATTTTTTAGCAGCAACTTCTGCTCGAGACTCAAAACATTACGAGAGTCAGCCTTTCATTTAACAAATCTATGTCCCTTTCGCTTTGTCTATAATCTATCAATTCCTGATAAGGAAGGTAGTTTCTAACTTGTAGTTTAAACTTCTGCTTAGCCTCGTCCTACTCTATTAGCTTTCCTCTCAAGTTATTTGCTCCCAAAACTTTGGTTCCTGTGCTAATTTTCTCTAGTAAATTCCAGTCTCCTCTTCCATATTTTCTATACCTCTACTTGCAGTCAACCTTACTCTTAAAATTCTTCTCCATTCCCATTTTGGCTTAGTTCTTAGAATACTTTTGGCTGCTTTAGGAATACAATATTTTGCATGGTTGTTGTTATTCTCCTTAATGACATACATCCACAATTCAGTCACTCCTTACTTCTCAAACTTTTCCTCCCTGTTTCAACATACTTTTCCATGTTGACTTATAGTTTTCTGCTTGTGTTATGTATATACGCCTTAATGTCACAATCCTAAAATATTCCTTCAAATCAGACAATCCTAAACCACCACACTCTATGGGGAGAATCAGCTTATCACACATAACTCTTGCCTATTTTCCTCCAAATAAATTCCTTCAACTCTATTAATTGTCAACCACAATTTTTCCTCTAGTTAATGAAAATATGTCTGTCCTGTATATAAAACTAAACAGACTGCAAACATTACTAGTCATTTCCATAATCAAGAGCTTTCAGTTTCTCGGTTTTTGTATTATCTTTGCTTTAGTTTCTTCCCACATATCTTTAGCTGCTGTAATAGAATCAATTTTAAATAATGCACCTAAAAACTTCATTTTATCAAGTCCCCATAAATCCGGGGTGTATACAGTTTCTGATGTAGCCTTTGTTTTATCTTCATTTATTTTATATCCTGAAAAGCACAGGAAGTGACTTGCTGTCAGCAGCTCACTTCCAGAATGATATGGCTTATCTGCATAAGGGGCCAGAAAGTTATTGACCCTCACTGATATATGTCAGTATAGCCATGTTGTGAATGCAAATCGCAACAGTCATGTTGTAAATTGTCCTGCAAGGTTTTTAATGTGGGCTGCATTACTATCAACTTGGGGAAATAAATAACATATTTTGTGATTCTGCCAAGATCCAAAAAAACTCCATGGAAAGCAAATGATAATGCCTAATGCCCCGCATGCATCCTACAGTAGTCACATCTGGTGGAACAACACACTTAAGGGCAGTGCCTGGAAAGGTCTACCCACAAACTAACATTGCATACTTGCTGTACCAGATCTGTGCTGGCACCTTCATCTCAATCATTGCTAGAACCAACATCAGCAGGACTTTGTCAGCCTAGCACTTAAAACTTTCTCCAGTTATTTATCTTTGCTCCACCTCTTTACCCACAATGCTGATCACCTATTTCTGAACCTGTACCAGTCCAACAATGTTGGGACATAAGACACAAATAATCCTTAGCCTAAATCTAAGCCGCCTATCAAAACAGTGGTGCCCATCAGGTCCAAGGCAGGAGGAAGGAGGGCAGAAATGGGAATGGAGTTGAACTCCCATTGCTGACCTACTCTTACATTAAGTCCATAACGTTTGCATCTGACATTTGAATTTCATCTCCCTCACTAAAGTCTCAAGACTGATTTTTGAATGATTCCTCATGAAAGAATGACTGTAATAACATAGCCCTGAAAGAAGACCTAGAACTAGAAATAGCTTATCTTAGAGGTGCTTCTCTTTCAGTTGCTCATGTTTCAAGTGCTTGCAGCTGAAAGCTTGTTTGTTATCTTAGTGAGAGAAGCTGAAATACAGACTTTGTCTCTATCTATACTTTTCCTCAGTTGGTGTGATCAGTACACTTAAGAGATGTGGGCTTTGAGGGGGTAGAACTTCCATGTCACCAGGTTGCAATGGGGGAGTAGGACATGCCTCCATCCAAAACCACTTTTTAGACTGCTGTCAGTCACAACATTCAAGCAACCAGTCACAAGGTTTTTGAACCTTTTGAATATGAAACTTAAACTACTAATGCTGATGCCTGGGAGATCACAACCAGCTTATAGTATCTTGTAAAAGTATTTAGACATGCATATGTTATCACTGAACGAGTGTTATCCATGTAAGGGTCTTGGAGAAAGCTTACTAAATGGCAAATGCTCTTGCAGGATGGACATTTGTTGTTTATGGTAAGGAGTTACTTTTTTTAAGTTTATATGGTGGGACAGCCAAACAAACATGGTCAACTTTGACACATTTGAACCCATTTTCTTTTTGTTATAAAAGGAAATGAATAATTGGGAATCCATGGATTTTGCTCTATACAAGTAAAAGATAAGATGTCTCTGTACATCTAAACAATACAGATGATCCCCTCAATGAGCATAATTAAGGAAGAAATCTGGAAGATCATTTAACTGAAATGAGCTTTTGTTGCTACTTTTGGCATAAAAGAGGGGTTCATTCTCATGGGCACTTTGTGGAAGTTCAGATACAGAGGGTTAGCACAAGAGGCTTGAAGCTCATAAATCCTTCTAGCTAAGGCAGGGGTGATTAAGAAAAGGTTCTCCCATGTGAGATACTTCAACTTTGCAGAAACAATCAGGTTCAAAAAGAGGAAAAGTAAGCAAATTCAACACAAAGTGCAGGTCCCCTGGTGGCAATGAAAACATAATAGAAGAAAAAGTAAACAAGGTGTACCTCAAGAAGGTTTTACAAGTTTAAATGAAGCTATGGAGAGACAGAGACAAAATATACCTTAATAAAAAAGAGATAGGGCTGCTACAGTGTACATTGGGAGAAAAGAAGTTATCATCTGAATCAAACATCTGAGATAAATACTCCACACTACTGGGTATAGGAGCAGTAAAGGGGTTTAGACCTCTAGTGGTGGTTCATAAGGAGAAGGGAGTCCATTTATGACAGAGGTAAGGATGTGGACCACCTAATCAGAGTACAAATGCTCCTTGACCATCAATGAAACTGATAAAAACAAACATTCAACCTGAGAGAGTGAAGATCTGAGTAAGAATTGTGGGATGGGTGAGAAAAGAGATTCTTGGATGGCTTCAGATGGGGTCAATGAAGTGAGAACAAAGCAGACAGAACCATACTTAGTGGGGCCAAAAATGGACTACTAGGATGGCTTTGGCCTTGGAAAATGTTGCCTTTTGTAGACATTTGGGAATAGGGAAGAAGGAAAAAAATGTAAAGGAGTCCCAAGGGCCACTTCTGGATGAGAGCATCTCTGAAGCATCCTCACAAGAAAGGAATAAAGGAAAATAATTTTCTGCATTTGAAGTATATAGAGAACATAAAAAGGTCACTTCAAGGCTTCCCCAGCAACAGAATAGAGTCCATGCTACAGACTGATTGACAGATCACCCGTGGGGCATCAGAAGACAGCAACTCAGTGATCAACCAGATAACTGACTTGCCTTATGATATGAAAGCCAACAAGAAGGTGACCAGAGGCAAAGGCTTGGTCCCATATCCTCATGACCTCCAGAAAAAAGGGGCTAGAAATGAACTTCCCAGTTTATTTATTTATTTACAAAAGTACTGCCACCTTGTCAAACTGCATGGCAACTGTGATGGTGGGCAGGGAGCCCTGACACATCTGAAAAGAATGGTCCTCATTTACAGAACACTGATGTGCAGATTGGCTTTGGGAATTGAGCATGTACCTTGGTTTTGTCTGCTACACATAACATTTGAAAAGAAAAAAAAAAACAGCTTCACAGCACCAAGTGCCAAGTGTTAAACGTTTTAATACGAATACTCCAATATTCCAGAACAAAGCTTTCGGACAAGTCCTTCATCAGTTTCATCAAGCTTTTTGTTCTGGAATATTGGAGTATTTGTATTAAAACTTTTAACACTTGGCACTTGGTGCTGTGAAGCTGTTTTTTCTTTTTGGATATTTTGCTGGTTTATAAGCTTCACTTTATCTCAGTGGTGTTTATTTTACTTACTTTACACATAACATCTGCCCAGCCCAAGAATAAAGGTATCCATGGCCACAGTCACCAGAAGTAGTGGGGCTTGAAAGGTTTGCCTGGACAGAGGCCAGACGAGAGAATTCATCATTATATACATTCTTTGCATTTCTTGGATATTTTGATTGGTGCTAATAGATCTACAAGCTTAAATTGAACCCTATGGATGCAATGAAGAACCCCCAAAACAAACCTAGCATGAAGAGCAATGAAAATGGTGGATGTCATGACCTATGGTGCTCTAAGACAGACAGCTGCAGGGACAGAATAACAGATAACCCGAAGAACTGATGAGCTAGTGGACTGGATCTTGTCCAACAGAATAAAGGATCAACAATTCAAGAGTTTCCAAAGTGCATCCTATAAAGGTGACCAATTTTGCTGGCATTAACTAGGACTTTGCATTATTCACCACTATTCCCAAGGATATGAAGAGCCTGAGAAATGAGTCCTGGGAGGCAGACAATACACAGCTGTGAGAAATAGAAGTCACCTAGGTTGGGAAAACCCTTGAACCCTGCAGTCTTACAGCATCTGTTACTACTGACATGTACTTGGCAAACACCTTGGTGGCTGTGGTGAGACCAAATGTCAATGCATTGAAAAAAAAAATGACTTACCCCTATCCAGAAGTATAACAACATTCTGCACTCCCTAGCAATCTTGACATACAGGTATGCATCCTGAAGGCCCAAAGAAAGCATCCAATGTCCTTTGGACAGATAGGGAAAGATTGTCTGTACAGTTACCATAAGAAAGGGTTCTATAGAAATGTGTTGATTTAGGCCATACCATTCATGAATAGGTGTGATTTTTTTGTGTGTTTCTTTGGCACCATAAATGACCCTTAGTAAAAGACTAGCCCTTTCTAGCCTGTGGGGATCTCCTGGATGCCTTTTTTGCAGTAGGCTTCAGGCCTCTTGCTTGGCCGCAGTTTTTTGACAATGTGATCCATCCCACAGACAGAGAGAGAGGGAGACTCCAACGTAGGAAGGGTTTAGAAAAGAACAGCTTTGGACATTATGTTCATGATTTGCCAGTTGTGTGTTGCCAGACTTCCAAACTGAGAGATGGACAGACAGACAACCCACAACCACCTCCAGAGGGGAGTAGCCAGGAAAGGCCTCAGGGAGCCAACTTAAGTCCTCCCAAGGAAGGACTGCAGTAGCCATGGTTACTCTGCCAAAAAGGATCTCCTCTGGGAGAATGACTGCTCTGGGTATTACTGCATCACATGTGACCCTTCCCACAATCTTTTGCATTATTCTGCTGGGAGTGGTAAAAAGTACAGTTGTGTACATTTACCATAAATGCAGCTGTTCGAGTGTATTAGCTGTTGCAGTCCTAACTGTTGGGATTTTCTGCCGTGAAAACCCTTGAATGGTTTGATTACCAGAGAAAACTGTTTTCACCTCCCAGGCTGGCGGACACCCATACCGACATCAGTACGCTCAGGTATAAAGGAAACCAGCCTGTGCATTACTTCAGTATTTTCTTGACCCACTTAAAAAGGATCCCCCAAGTGTACCCTAGAAGGACCAAGTTAGTGTGGATCCAAGGAAGCTCCAAGTGTACCTAAGGTGGGCCAGGGCAGAGTGGACACAAATCAGGGATGGGAGGTGTAGGGTCCTTGGCAGATTCTAGTGGCCTACCTTGTAGGCTGAAAGGGTAGGTGGGAGGGAAGGAAGACTGCAACAGTGAATGCACTCAAGCATCTACATTTATGGCAAGTGTACACAACTCTACTATGTTCTTCATGTTTCATTGTTGCAGTCCTGACTGTTGGGAATATTCCCAAAGCTTTTGAGAAGGTGGATGGAGATTAAGGAGAGGAGATGTTTCCTTGCAGGACTGCAGATGCAAAACCTGTTCAAGTCTTGGAAAAAGCTGCCAGGAGGTAGTGCCTAGTGAAGGTATGCACAGAAGGCCAAGTGACTGTCTCCAAGATGTCCTTAGTGGGAACCCATTTGAGGAATGCTATAAAAGTAGCTGTGGCCCTAGTAGAGTGTGACCTAATCAAATAAGGGGACTTTTTGCCATGATGGCTGTAACAGAAAGAAATGCAGTGGGAAATCCACTTGGAAATAGTCTGTGTAGAAGCTAGTTTTCCTTCCAAGCCTGGGGCAAAAGTAATGAACAGCTGGTCTGTTTTCCTCACAGTCCTGTCCAGGTAGAAGCATAGCATCCTGTGTGCATCAAGGGAGTGCAGTAATCTTTCCCCTCTGTGTTTTGAGGGTTGGGAAAGAAGGTAAGTAGATGAATGGCTTGATTCAGAGACACATTAGTAACCAGCTTAGGCATGAAGGAAGGATTAATTCAGAGGGAGACCCCGTCTTTATGGAAGACAATGAAAGGCTCCACTGCCATTAGGGCGTGCAACTCTGAGACCTTCCTGGCTGAAGTAATAGCCAGTACTAGGGCTGCTTTCCAGGTAAGAAACTTTAAGGTAGAAGAGGCTGCAGGCTCGAAAGGAGGCAAAGGTAACTTTTCTAGGACAAAGTTAAGGTCCCAAGGAGGGGCTGGTTTCCTTCTGGAGGCCTAATGTGAATAACTCCCCTTAGAAATTGCTTCAGCAAAGGGTGAGAATAAACAGGAGGATGACTAGGGATGTGGGCAGAGAAGACATGTATCTTGATGGAGGAATAAGAGAGACCTTTCTCCACTAGGTTGGCCAGGTACTCCAGAATGTTAGGAATGTTAACAGAATTTGGCTGAAGCCAGTGCTTCTGGCACCAAACTGAGAATATTTTCCATTTGGCTGAGTAAGATTTTCTGGTGCTAGAACTTCCAGAGTCTTTTAAAATGGTCTCTACCTGCTGACTCAAGTTGGAGGTGTAGTAGGGCACTGTAGAATAAACCAGGCTGAGAGTCTAAAGGTTGGAGTGCACAATTCTCCCCTTGTTCTGGGTGAGGAGGACCACCCACTGTGGTATCATCAAAGGCTTTTCACTGGTAAGCTGGAGGAGGGCAGGGAACCAGTGTTTCCTGCGCCAGTACGGTGCTATCAGGAAGGCTTTGGGCTCTCCTCCCCAATCTTCAGAAACACTAGCGGCAACAGGGGTAATGGTGGGAAGGCATAAATGAAGAGGTGTGTCCAAGGGAAGGTGAAGGCATCTGTTCTGCATGCAGATGTCTGCCTCGCCCTGGTGTAGAACCTCTCCAAGTAACCATTGTCCTTGCAAGCAAATATGTCTACCTGGGGGACACCCGATTGCTGTGTTATTCTCGATGGAGGTGCCATTCGTGGGGGTCAGTCAGATTTCTGCTGAGGTGGTCTGCCTGACTATTGTTTTCACTCGGCAGGTATTGTGCCATAAGGTGCAGGCCTAGGGATTGTGCTGTCTCCCATATTTGCATGGCTAGATGACACTGGGGTAGGAATGCATGCCTCCTTGCCTGTTTATGTACCACATGACTGTGGTATTGTCTGTTTGTATTACTAGGATTCCTGGGTCCCATTTGTCCTTGAAAGCCATTAAACTGTTTTGTACAGCCATGAGTTCTTTCCGATTTATGTGCCTCTTTCTGTGCTGAGAGGGCCATAATTCTTGCATCTGGATGTACTGGGTATGGGATCCCCATGCTGTCTCCAAGGCATGTGGCGAGGATTTGGCCCTGGGGCAAGACTCGGAAAGGTAGGCCCTGATTTTGTGTACAAGCCTGTACCCACCATGTGAACTACTGCTTGAGGCAAGATATCAAGAGTATTTGGGCGTCCAGTGACTGACAGCTCTGGCACCACATGCTCTTCAGGTACTACTGCAGCTTCCTCATGTGCAGTCTGGCTAGGGTTACCATGAGAATATAGGATGCCATGAACCCCAGTGCTCTGAGGAATTCCCTGGCTGTGATGCTTTGATCTTCCTTTATCTGTAGGAAGTAACTGGTTAAATAGGAGACCTTGTCTGGGGGGGGGGGGATGCCCTCTGTATGGAAGAGTCCAGGAGAGCTCCCAGGAAGACCATCTGTTTGGATGGGACCAGGATGGATTTTTTGAGGTTTAGAGTGAAACCCAGAAAAGCCAGGATTCCTGTGTGAATTTCAGATCTTTGATGATCTTTGGAATACCTGCATATTGTATTCGGCAATCATCCAGGTATGGGTACATCTGGACACCTTTGGTTCTGCAGTAAGCAATGACCAGTGCCAACCACTTTGTGAAAACCCTTGAGCAGTAGATAACCCAAAGGGCAGCACCGAAAATTGATAGTGACAGGAGCTTGCTCTGAAGAGAAGAAAGCTTCTGTGAGATTTTTGAATAGGAATGTGTAAGTAGGCATCCTTCAGGTCTATTGAGACCATGAAGGCTTGAGGAGTTATCATGGGCAGTAATTTTTGAAGTATCAGAATTTTGAACTTTGGTATCCTGTGGAACTGGTTTAAGCTGAACAGGTCCAGAATAGGACACAGAGATCCTTTTTTTCTTCGGACTAGGAATAATCTTGAGTAAAAGCCTTTCCATTTTTCTTCCTGGCTCCATCACTCCCTGAGAACACAGAATCTGTATCTGTTCGAGAGCCTAAGTTTTTTTTGATTTGATGGTACATCTGGGAAAGATGAGTATACTAAGGGCTTTTTTAAAGCAAGTCTGGATCCACTTGCAATAATGTTTAGAACCCACTCATCTGAAGTAATGTGGGTCCAGTTTTGGAGGAAGAGAGACAGTCTTCCTTCTAGTTCTGGGGTGGTGGTGGGAGGGTAGAGTAGAGGGAAAGAGTCATAACTGCTCTCTGGCCGGGGGCTGTGACCTAGAACTCCCTTGCCTGGGTGTTTCAGAGGTCCATTGCCTTGATCTCTGTTGATGATGCCTTTTCGTCTGGAAGTTCTGTCCTTTTGAGGCCTTCTATGTTTACTCCTAAGCTGGTAGGAAAGGACCAATGCTTGGCTGGAAAGTTCCTGCTGAACTTAGATGGTTGTACTTCCAGAAGTCCTTAACTGTTTGCATGGTCTTTAACTTGTCTTCCATCTTTTTGAGTAGTGCTTCAGCTGCAGGTCCAAAACATCTGTCTTTGTCAAGGGAAGTGTCCAAAAGGTTAGCCTTTTCATGATCAGGGAGAGATTGCTCCCTAAGCCATGCATGTCTCCTAATTACTGAACCAGTGACAGCTGCCCTGCAGGATGCCTTCATGGCATCACAGCCATAATGCAAGGAGTGGGAAGTGGAGTGACACAAGTCCAAAAGTTTCTTAGAAAAATATTTATCCCCTATGGTTGAAATATTTTACTTGGTTAATTCATGATGGTCTGCTTATATTTGATCATATGGAATTGACAGTTAAGAGCCCTCATAGACAGGATAGCAGAGGTGAATACCTATTTTCTGAACCTGTCTAGGGCCCTATTCGCCTTATATGTGGGCAGGGAATTCTTGGAGGCACTGGCCCTAGCCCCTTTAGCCCCTAGATTAACAACTTCTTGATTAGCCAAAGGATTTTTAAGTAGATATTTATGGGTGTCTTGCACCCTATAAAATCTGTCTGGTTTCCTAGGGGCAGGGGGAAGCAAGTCATGGTTCATGGAAGCATCCTTGAAAACAACCTCTACCACATCCAAAATGGGAGGGATAGCTAATGGTTTGTATTCAGCAAGGTCCAAGAACTCCCTAAATCTTTTCTTGGCCTGGGGGTCATATTATGCTGCCCACTGAAAATTCTGCTTCATAGCATGAAGTGTTTCCCCAAAAGTTTGATCCGCTAGAAGTGAAGCCGAGGGAAGGCTCTCCTCAGAATCTGATTCCTCAAAAGATATGTAAGGGGGTCCTTCCTCTAAGCCGGTGTCTTCCATGTTTGAATCCTCCTCAGATAGTAAGGGACCCGGGAAAAGATCAATATAGTCATCTGTTTTCTTTTTTCCTGGGGTGGTTTCATCTGTGGTCTGTCTAGTCCTTACAATGTTAATTAAGTCCTCAGCTAGCTTAATCAAATTTATTTTATTTTATTTTACATTTGTTGACCGGGATAGTCTGACTGGATATATGTCCATTTTCAGCAGAGGCCCAGGGAGAAAAGCTCCAAGATCATAATACACATAACATTTAGTAAATAGTAATTACATAGAGGTTACATACATGAGCAATATTAGTATTTTATACAGATAGTACCAACTAGTTACATTCAGGTTTAAAACACATTGAGTAGAAGTTTATACAACTGACCCTTCCTGGATGGTGTGGGTAGATAGTAAAAACAGTTGTAGTTAGAGGCACCTGAGAAATAGAGAGGACACTGGTCAGGATTAGTACAAGGACATAACCAGTGTGTTTTGAGGTATTTCTTGAGTTTGTTTTTGAATTGGGTTAGCGAGGGTTTTAGAGTCAAGCCAGCCGGGAGTAAGTTCCATATCTTTCCAAAAGAGTTGGCAAACAGAGAGTCTCTAGCTGAGTAGTTGGATTTGACAGTTTGAACTAGGAGTCTAGTGGATGAGCAGAGTGGGCAGTTGTTACTGTACAGGCTAATATTTTTTAGTGCAAGTGTGTTTTCTGGCTGGTAAAATACTTTATGCGCCACTATGAGCTGGCTGTACTGCAGCAGGCTAGGCAGTTCAAGCCATCCTAGGAGATTTAGGTTGTGGCAATGGTGCGTCTGGTAGGCTGTGCCAGTAGCAAATCTGGCGATGTGGTTATAGCAGGATGATAGTTTAATAACATCTGTTTTGTTCAAGTTGGAAAATAGATTTGAGGCATAGAGAAGAGTTGATAGTATATGGGATCAGGTAACTGCAGTTCTAGCAGGTGGGGTGAGGAAAGATTTGATTCTATTATGAGAGCCAAGCTTTTTATTGATAGTTTGATTGATGAGCATATCAAACTTACGTTTGTTATCGACTATGACACCCAATGGTTTAGTCTGGGCTTCAGGGGAGATAATAGTGCAGTTGTTTGCTGTTATGTTGAAGAGTGGTGGGGAGCTACTGCATGTGGGGGAGAAGAGAAGCAGCTTAGTTTTGTTGGGGTTTAGGATCAGACATTGACTGGAGAGCCAGTTTTCCACTGTATTAAAGATATTTTGGGTTAATCTGAATAGGTTATCTGGGGAGGTGGCGGAACAAAGCAAAGTGGGGTCATCCGCATATTGAATGCAGATAGCATCTGGGATGACTGTATGAAGGTCGCTGATAAAGACAGAGAAAAGGAGGGGTCTTAATATAGAGCCCTGTGGGACTCCTAATGTGATGGGTAGGCACGATGATAGTTTGTACTGCCATAGGACTGCCTGTTGCCTGCACTGCAGGTAAGATTCAAACCACTGTAGTGCTTGGTTGTTTGAGGTGAAGGCCTTCAAGGTATTTATAAGCATTTTACGGTCAACCATGCCAAAGGCCTTGGAAAGATCTAAAAAGAGTGCGGAGGATAGTTTGTTATTGTTACAGTTGTGGTTTACAACTTTAGAGAAAGACAGGAGGGCTGAGGTAGTACTGTGGTGTGGCTTGAAGCCATACTGAGAGTTGGACAGCAGCTTATTCTGTGTGAGATAGTGCATGAGCTGTATGTGTACACACTTCTCCATAATCTTAGCTAGTGGTGACAGAATTGCTATGGGCCTAAAGTTTAACAGTTCAGTGGATCTGCTTCCTTTATGGAGAGGTATGACATGGGAGATTTTCCATATAGTGGGGATGGTGGCTTCAGATATAGTTCTGTTGATCAAGATTGAGAGGGGGTATGCTATGGTGTCTGCAACCTTCTGCAAACAGTCTGCAGGGAGAAGATCGGCAGCCAGAGTGGTGGGTCTTAGTTTCTTAAGTAGGGTCAGAATAAGCTGAGTAGGAACAGGATCGGAAGCTAAAGGATGCTTGGGTGCTGGTTGTGGCTGCATTTGGATTAGAGCCACTGGGACTAAGTTGACTGGCCAGAGACTGGACAGTCTCTGTGAAGAAGCTATTAAAGATGTTAGCAATGTCCTCTGGGGATTTTTGTTTGGAAGCCGAGGGTGGTGGGGTGGTGGTTTGTCCTGGGTGGAGGAGTTTGTTTATTCCTGCCCAAAACTTTTGTGGTTTATTTTGCTGTATTTGTTGTAGAAGGCAGTAGTAGTTCTTTTTATCTAAAGTTATGGATTTTTTAGTGTCATTCCTTAGCTGTCTAAATCTAAGTTGGTCAAGTGGGGGGTTTGTTGTCCGGTAGGTTTGTTTCTAATTGTAATTTTGGATTTGGTATCTTTAGAAAGCCATGGTGCAATATTAAATTTGCTTCTAATAGAGCGACTGGGAGCATGACAGTAAAGTATAGCAAGGAATTTAGTGTTAAAGTATGTGACCGCTTCATCTAGGGAGAGATGTTTTAGGTCTGACCAATTGCATACCTTGAGTTCATAGGTTGGGACTAGGCTATAGGCCCTTTGGCCTATACAGGCCTAGCCATAACAATTACCTGGTTATTTCTTCTCACAATATTTACTTCCCTGGATCCATCTAGCAGGGTGACTGATGTGACCCTCAGGGTAAATTTCCTGTCTCCCATCCAGTTGTCAAGGTTCATTTTGAAACTTGTTGAGATTAAAGTTCTTGTTGTTTCTTATAGTTCTATAGGTGGGTTGGGAGGCGTAGTTTACCTTGAGCTTGATTATATAGGTGAGACAGTGGTCACTTAGGTCATCAGGTAAAGTGCCTGATTTATAGAATTGTAGATGGTTATTGATGAGTATCCAGTCTAGGGTATTTTCTTTGTTATAGGGTTTTCCTGTCTTAGTGGGGGAGGATATGGTCTGAGTAAACCCATAGAGGTTTACATGAGTTGTGGGGGTTACAGAGGAACAACTGTTCCAATCAATGTTGAAACCCCCAAGAACAATGGTTTCTTAGGGGTAGTTATTGGATATCCAGTCTAAGAAGTCTTCTAGGGTATCTGTGTTTCTCCCCGGGGGGAATGTAGACACAGACAATATTTATACTTTTGTTTTTGTTAATTTGTAGTTTTGTGATAAGAATTTCAGTATTATTGACCTGGGGTGGTTGTTTGGTGTCTGTGGTGACAGACAGGACAGACTTGTAAAGTATGGCTGCCCCACTGCCCTTTCTAGAGGTAAGAGCTAATCTAAACATGTTATACCCTGGTGGCAGAACTGCACTGTCCTTGGTGGCAGGTTTTAGCCACGTTTCTGTGAGGCATAGTATATCAGGTGAATGAACAGCTAAAAGGGCATGCATGTGCTGAATTTTATTATTTATGCTCCTGATGTTTAGATGGCAGGTCAGCAAGGAACTGAGACGTCTATTTGATGGAGTTATGTTGGTAGGGGATTTAGTAGGGGGATTAGGGTCAACAGGTGGGGTTGGACTGTGGTTTGGGTGAATGTCACCATCCATTGTGAGGTTATATTTAATTCTTTGGGGTTAAGGAGTTAGGCATGAGGGAATGGGGGAAGCGTGCATTTTTATTTGTTACTGGTGGGATGGAATTTGGAATTTAGGGTAGTGGAAACCTGGGTGACTCTGATGTTCGCAGGCAGAAAGGAGATATAGGATGAGCAATAGGGAGTGGAAGTAGAGTTAACAATAGTATTCTGGGTGACAGCACTGCTACTGACAGAGGCCTTAGGCTAGAGCAGAAGAAATGGCAAGATGAGAGGGCAAGTAGTATCAGGTTGAGGGCGATGATGTTGAATTGCAGGTTGTTACTGATTGGTTTAGAAGGGCTAGGGGTGTGGTTTAGTACAATAAACTTAGCAGGTCTAGGGGCGGGTGACATTTGGGGGCAGGGTGGGCTGCGGAGCGAGCTCGAGTGAAGCAAAGGCAAATGGAGTGGGTTGAACCAAATCACAAGATGCCAGTATTCAGAGCATACAGGGTAGGTATACTGTTTAGTTTTTAAAGATGCTTTTTGTAATTCATTCTTTTTAAAAGTCTTTCCTTTTAGTTTAGGGGTAAAAAGCCAGTTTAAAAATACAGTTTTGGAGGCTGTTGGGATCCTGGTAAGTGGGAGCCCCTAGGCCTAGAAGGAGGCCTTGCCACACTGCCTTACTTTGGGGGTGGGTTTGGCCTTAGACCTAGGTGCATTTGATGCCCTGGCTCCTGACTTTCTGTGGAAATGCACCAGTGTTGGCCTAGGCCTTGTTGTACTGCCAATTAACAAGTGCTCATCAGAAGCTGTGGCCTGCTGGGCGACCACGGATCCAACTGATGAGCTGAAAATGTGAGCCATTGAAGCTGAAGGAACTGAAGGTATGCCGGACTCCAAACGGATCTCAACAGAGGCCTGGGTTGCTGTTTCAAATGTCAAAGAGGGCTGCATAGGTGCCTCACCTTCTTCAACAATTATCAGTCTTGCAGGAGAGTCAGCAGGAGAGTGACTGTAGTCCGATGACTTTGGCTTAAGTTTTTTTCTTTTTTGCATTTATGCAGCTCAAAAATCGGGAAAACCAGCAGATGCCATTGGACGCAATTCAACAGATTCTCGTCTTAGAAAATGAGCTAAAAATTTGATCCTATGCCCAATCGTTCTAACGTTAAATCTAGCACAGCAACTACATTTAGGGATGTTGTGGTCTTGGCCTAAACAAGTAACACAAAGACTATGGAAGCATCTTTGTGGGATTTGTTTACCACAGTGGAGACAATTATTTACTTTATCTGACATGAGTTAAGTGAAACAGAAAACAGCTCCCCAGTGGAGTATTTATCTTTCTGACGACAACTTCTCTCTTGTGTGGACCGACAGATGCAGTTGTATACTCCTTTGGGCTCTGGTGGCAAGAAAAGACTGAAGTGATGATGCAGACTGGCTCCCTTTTTACCAGAGTGTACTGACATCAGTAAGAGTGTCCACCAGCCTGTGAGGTGAAAACAGTTTTCTCTGGTAGTCAGGCCGGCCAAGGGCTTTCACAGCAGGAAATCCCATCAGTCAGGACTGCAACAGTGAAACATGAAGAACATCCATATATTACTCATGATCTGCTGTATTTAAGACAACAGGTGCAAGGAGCCTGAAATTAGCTTGCAACTTTTGTGAGCATGTTACCTTCTCTGTCTACCATTTCCCAAGTCTGATCTTCATATATGGTTCAAAATGGAAGGTCCATTCAAATGGTGCATTCATAAAGTTGGCCCTTGATTTTTCAGCATTAGTTGAAGTCTGGTGAGGTAGCAATCTCTCAGAAATGTGTCTCTCACCCTAGATGAACCACCCACTAACAGCCAAGTGCATTGTTTGGTTAGCCACACAACCAAGGGTTGACATCAGGGACTGCAATTTGAATTGTAGCTCAGTGTCTGGCAGCCCTCTCAATGAATGGAGAGATTCATCAGTCATTTTCCTCTGGAATCTTGACATGTAGTTTGACACCCTCAGGGAAAAGTGAAAGATGAAAAAACTCCCCTCCCCAGTTTCATGAGTACTTGCCCTTTTTACTGGAGGGTGGACAGCCTTGCCCTGTGTTTCAGGTGCCTTTTAGTGTATATTACATAACTGTTGTGCCCACTGAAGGGGACTGTGACCAGCATAGCCAGTACCCTGGAGTCCAGAGAATCCTGTCTGGCCTCCTTGAGATGGGTGCCACCATATCAATGTTCTTCCATGCATTTTTGAGTCACCAGCTATGAACCATTTTGTCATCCAGGAGAACATCCAGAAGGATTTAAAAAAACAGACAAGATTATTGAATGCACTTTAAAATCCAGATAAATCAGACACTGTAATAACATTAGAGCACAGACGTTCCTAATATAAGCTAACATTTGCAGACATTTTTCTGTTGCTATCCAGGATCTCCGAAAACTTATTGAATGAAACCATCATCATAGGGAATACCAACATAAATTGGTAAGAACTAAACTCTAACAACACCACCAATAGCATAAATCTATACGGTTTTACTCAACTCATCTCTGCTCCAACTAGAATCCCAAATAATAACGACCAAGGAACCACACTTAACTGGATCCTGATTTCTGATCCCTACAAATATACCAACTCCAGAACCCTACCAAATAACTTAAGTGACCACCTACCCGCCTATACTAACAGAACCATAACTCACACCACCAGAAACCACATCTATAAAACCTTACGCAACTTGTCTAAATTTGAAAACACCAATTTAACTCAATACTAAAATCTATAAACTGGTCCATACTAAACTTCCTACCCTTAGATGAAGCTATCAGCCACTTCAACAAAATATTCCTAGACACCCTTAACAACCTAGCCCCCCTCCGCTCCAAAAGAGTAAATAATAATCATGCTTCTTGGCTAACCAAAAACATCAAAAACCTTGTAGTAACAAGAGACAAAGTCTGGCAGGAATGTCAAAAACACAAAAATGACCAAAACTTTCAAAAATATAGACAGCTACACAACCAAGCAAAAAATATGACAAACAAAGACAAGAAGCTCCATTTCTCCCAACAGCTAACCTCCCACAAAAACGACCAAAAAAACATTTTGGCATACCATTTCTCAGCTCCTCACTCCCAGAACCAGAGAGCACCCATCCCTTGCCTCCAGTAAAACCCCATCCCAAATAGCAGAAGCTTTCAATACACATTTCATAGATCACATACTCAATATACTCAGTCCTCCAACCAGCTCTCAAACTCTCACCCTCCACACAATCACAGCCCTTCCCAAACTAACACACAGCACCCTTCCTCATCTTCCTTTCACCCACAGGTCACATCCACAACTCACTAACATCTTCCCCTCCTTACTCTTCAACCTGCACTCACAGAAGATGTACATAGGTTACTCCACAAACTAAAACCTTGCTCTTCTTCCACTGACAACCTGCCACCAGAGTACTTAAAAATAGCCGCCGATGCTATAGCTTATCCTGTCAGTATACTCATCAACCAATCCATCTCAGAATCCTACATCCGTCCCTCTGGAAAAAAATCTATAATAAGCCCCTTACACAAAGGCGGTAAGTGCTATAACATTTCCAATTATCTTCCCATCGCTATATTATATCCCCTATCCAAACTGTTGGAAAAATGCTACATAAGCAGCTGCTTAATCACACCTTACAAAAAAAATCTATTCACCCCCACCCAACACGGCTTCAGACCTTCACACAGTACAAGCACTGTATTACTCTCCTTTACAGATAAAGTCAACAAAGCCAGGGATGCTGGACTATTAACATCCGTGATATTCCTTGATCTATCCAAAGCCTTCGACACTGTTTCCCACCCAAAACTACTACAGCAACTTTCTACCCTCGGTCTTCCCCTTCTACTCAACTATGGTTCAACAGTTACTTAGCAGGCAGCGAACAATGCATAAAATAGGGCAGCCATGGTGGTGCAGCGGTTAGCGTTGCCACCTCACAGCAAGAGGTTCTCTGGTTCGATTCTCGGCTGGGGTGCCTTCTGTGCGGAGTCTGCATGTCTTCGCTGTGGTCGCCTGGGTTTCTTTCCACATCCCAAAGACATGTGGTAGGTGGATTGGGCACTCTAAATTGGCCCTAGGCATGCATGCGTACGTGGAAGGTTGGGTGCCGGGCTGGCAACTCGACACCGTAAAACTCCACTGCCCATCATGAGCGGACAGGTGATCCGCTGGGGTGACACCTAAGCAGGAAAAGCCGAAAAAAGAAGAAGAACAATGCATAAAATGAGAGGGAACCCACTCTAACTTTCTACTTAACAACACTGGAGTCCGTCAGGGGTCCATTCTCGGACCATTACTCTAATATCTTTGTTAACGACCTGATACAATATGCTGACAATTCTACTATCATCTCCTCCTCCAATGACATAAAACACCTCCTGCATCTAACCCAAACCACCTTTACTTCCACAGAGACCTGGCTAAACAACATACAGCTCCTGCTGAACCCAAATAAAACTAAACTCCTCCTTTTCATACCCAAAAATCTCTCAACTAAATTTAAGGGTTTTTTTTCTAAATGAAACGCAACTAGAAGTCGTCTCCCAAGCCAAACTACTAGGAGTAACCATAGATAATAAGCTTTCCTTTGATCTACATATTCAAAATGTAATTAAAAAAACTCACTGCAAACTAAGAATGCTATACCAGCACAAAAACTTTATTAATTCAACCACAAAAACTACCCTGGCTACTACCTACCTGCTCCCCTCACTCCTCTATGCTGCTCCCATTCTGACAAACATTCAGATTACCCAAAAAACAAATTGGAATCCTGCTGTAATAAGATTGCTAAATTTGCTATAAATGCACTCCATAACACACACCACTGCACAGCTCTCAATATCCTTAACTGGCTCAAACTACCACACCCCCCTACACACCACTGCACAGCTCTCAATATCCTTAACTGGCTCAAACTACCACACCCCCCTAGACCACCAACAACTCAAAATGGCACACAAAGTCCTATATCACCTGATACTTACCCATCACTTAACTCACACCTCTAGACCTACTTACCCACCAGCGCCCTCTGATCTGAAGACAAACATTTAGTGACCCTATACAAACCAAAGAAAAAAGCTGGACAGTGTCTACACTCCTACACAGTAGCTAAGCTATGAAATGCCTTACCTGTAGAAATCAGAGCAATAGCAAACCATAAAAAATTTAAATTCACACTAAAAAACACCTCTAAGATACAAGCATCTGCCCCTGCTCCAAAATGACCTGGAAACCCTCCTCCAATCTACCTAGCCTCCCCCATCTCACCTTCCACTCCCTAAACTGTTCTGTACTTTCCTCCCTCCTCTTCCATACTTCCTCCTCCACCATTTCCCCCTTTTCCATTTAATCCTACTTTACCCTAACATCCTTTTTTCCTCTCCCTCCTCTAAGACACAGCTGCCTGATTTTCTGAGTCCTCACCACAAATATTAAGCTCCCCCTTCCTCTCCTCTAATTAATTTCTAATTCTGCTAATGTACATCTTAGCTAACTTTTACTTTCTTTTAATCACTTCTTACAATCCCCTACCTGCACTCTACCTAAATGTCCCTGTAGACATCCATCATAACTAGACTAACCTTCTTTATAATGTATACCATCAGCCTACCAACAACAGAATTAGATAGTGTAAGTGAATAAACCTACTTATCGCTGTATTTGTTGGCTGCCTAACTACTGCAGAAATTTAAACTGAACTGCATTTATGTTCAATAGGGCCATCTTGTGACTTAGCAAACTATGCACCCCCATATAAATGCAATGACCACTTTACTTACATTTTCTCAAATGTGTTTCATTTTTACTTTATATATTGTCAAAATGTTTTTAGTTTTGTGGAGCTTTTCTCCCTGGGCCTCTACTGAAAATGGGTTCCTGAGCCAGTCGGACTTTCCCAGTCAACAACTGTTACAAATAAGTAAAATAAATAATTAACATCTGATAGTTCCTGAAGTATAAATGCTTACAAATTAGTTTAAATAAAGTTTACACATAACTATGGTGGGGAGAAGGGACGGCTGCCTCAGGCACAAGCTGTTAGGAAGTGCAATCACCACGTGCCACTGGGACTGGACTGTGTATGCATATATTAACTGTGCAGCTGATCACAGCAGATGGTCTGTTATCAAACTTACTGTTTATGGAAAATGTTTATCAGGCAGACGGGTCACACTATGAGCTGTAACCCAACCAGCATTGTGAAGACAGAGACAATGAAATATGAATTGCATTTGTCATTATTTTTTCCATTTGTCTACACTGCTAACTTCCTTAAACATAAGAAATGTGAAGTTTGGATTAAGTAAAAAATGTAAAAACATGGCTTTTTAGCATATTTTGCTAATCTAAAATAATAAATGAAGTTAGATTTTCACTCTCTGCAATGGGCTAATGAAGTATAAAATGTAAAGTTAAGGGAGTCATTGAAAAGAAATAGTCTCAATTACAAATGGTAGTCAAATTCATGCTGTTTCCTTATGTTTATTTATTTTGTAAGGATACCACACTTGTTTAAGGATGCTGCACTGATTATTTCTGGAAAACGACCACACAGGTGGTTGAGACTTTAAAATAGGAACTTACTTTTCAGCACTTTCCAATAATTTCTTCATTTTTTACTGTCTTTTCCTCAGGGTCCCGAGGCAGAAAGCTTTACTAAATTCCCCACTGCTGAGTGACCTTGAAGTTGGCATATATTAACAGAGGGAGGTGCAGCCCTCCCTTCCAAAAACATTGAAAAAATATAACAAAATCTAAATATATAGAAAACCGCTGAAAAATCTGATGAAATTGAAACACATTTTCAATGTTTTCTGCAGGGGGGCAAACCCCACTGCACCCCACAAACACCCCCTGTTAATTATATATACCAACTCCAAAGCTGCACAGCAGTGAGGAAATGGCATAAACTCCTCCACAGTATAAGTTCAATTTTTTCAGTATTTTGTGTTTTAGTCTTTTGCCTGTTGACTTTATGCTGCTTCAGTCATTTTAGGCATTCTCATAAACATATGTACACAAATATGATGTGCAAGATTTGTTTAAAGGCAGAGATGAATTGTTTTACCTACTCACCGTTCTACTCCCCATTGATTCTTTTACCATTCTTTTCTCCACTATTTCCATTCCTTTTTTCTCCACTAATCCATGAACTCCACAGTGCTTCTGTGGATCCATTCTAGTGCCTCTTCCAGTAATCATTCTGTGGGTCTGTATCCATCTTTGTGAAGAAGTACTTTTGCAGATCCTCCCAACTTTATACCTCCCCAACATGTTCTTGTGTACCAATGTTCCTCCTGTTCCTCCTAGTATTTAATAAGAAAAAAAAAAACACAGCTGTTTTAATCTGTAGCTGTATCCTTACCCTTCCATCCTTCACACCCTTCTGGTGGCTACACTCCGGACTCCTTCCAGCAGCATCATATCCCTCATCCTCTCCCCCTGTATGGCCTCCAGAACTGCATGCAGTGGTCAAAGGTGGCCCGACCATGGCCTATTAGTTCACAAGCTATAATTTTTTTCCCTCTGAAGTCCATCTTCTCACCCCCACCCCCACCATGACAAAACACTGCTCTGGTGCCATTCTTTCTATTCCCATCCCATCCCCATACCCAATAGACAGTTCATACCAGGGTTATTACAGCCCAGGTGCAGGATGCATCATCTAGCTTTGTTCAGCCTCAACTGGCATCTTCCTTCCCACTTGGACAGCCTAAATCCTACCTTAGGGTCTTCCATATTCTTACACACACACACACACACACAAATATATATATATATATATATATATATATATATATATATATATATATATATATATATATATATATACATATTATTATGTATATATACAAAACTAATGTTAACTAGGGATAAAACCTGGAAGCTATGCCTTAAACATAAAAACAATTAAGATCTGTTAAAGTTCAAGCAACTTCCCAACAAGGTAAAAAAAAACTTTTATCCAAAGACAAGAAAGAATACTACTTAAAGCTTCAGCAAAACCACAAACATAACCCTAAACAATTCTGGTCCTCCACTGTTATTCTTCTAAACCCAGGTAAAAAAAAGTAACCTTTGCCCCCACCCTGACAAAACACCAGTCCAAACAGCAAGTCTCTTTAACTCCTACTTCATAGACACTATAGCTAATATTACTGCTAACTTCGCAAAACTTCTCCCTACAACAAACACTCCAGGCCAAACTACTCTCTATCTCAGCATACACAGCCCCAGTCTCCACTCCCTACTGCAAACATTCTAGTTCAAACACTCTCTCTCAAGACACACAGTCCCAGTCCCCCGCAACCACACACACAAACTTCATTACAACCAATTCCTTGCCTGAATTCACACACTACTGTCTCAACCACAACCATAAAAAAACTACTTCTAAAACTAAAACCCATTGCAAAGCAGCTGAAGGTTTACCCACACAGTACCTAAAAATCTCTGCAGAAGCTATTGCTTATCCCATTCGCATACTCATTAATAGATCCATCCAAGAATCCTACGTTCTCAGCCTCTGGAAAAAAGCATACATTCTACCTCTCCACAAAGGAGGTACCTCAACTGATATTTCCAACTTCCGCCCCATAGCTATTCTATCCCCCATCTCCAAACACCTAGAAAAATGTCTACATATGCAACTTCTATATTTCCTTCTCAACAATCAAATCATTTCCCAAACTCAATATGGTTTCAGACCAGGCCACAGTACTTCAACTACCCTAATATCCTTTATGGACTAAGTCAATAAAGCCTGTGACTCCGTAAAGATTGTCTCCACTCTACTTCTGGACTTATCTAAAGCCTTTGATACTATCTCTCACTCACTGCTTCTTTCCCAGCTTCCCTAACATCAGACTATCTACTCCATCTCTCAACTGGTTCAAAAGCTACCTATTTGACAGACAACATGCTGTAAAATGGCAGCACTCTATATCCCCATGTATCCATAACTCCACTGGTGTCCCCCAAGGCTCTGTATTAGGACCTCTGCAGTTTAATATTTTTATCAACAACTTTCACTCATCATTTCACCAAGGGTCTCTAGTTCAGTATACAGATGATTCCACTATTATCTGCTCTGCTGAAAATTCAACATAGCTACAACACATCATTCAATCTGCATTTTCCGCCATAGAGGCATAGCTCCATAGCAACCTGTCTCTAACCATAATAAAACCAAGCTCATAATATTCACTCCAAAGAAAAATACTCCCAGCAACAAATCTCAATTTAACATACTCCCCCTGAACCCCACAAAAACTGAATTAGTTACCCACACCAAACTACTGGGAGTCATAACTGATGAAAGCTTAAAATTTGACCTTCATATACAAAATAATATCAGTAAGACTAAAAACTTGGCCTTCTTTACAGACATAAACATGTCCTTTCTGTCCCTACAAAACAAGTACTCACTTCCACCGATTTACTTCATTCTCTTGTCTACAGTCAAAAAAGGCACGATACAAACAAACCAGATAAACAAAACACCAGGACTAGCTGCTCCAGGCACAACGAACACAAACTTTAATAGGTTAGCGCTACAGTACCAGATTGCTAACCAACTTCCAATCCTCACTCAAAACTAAATTAGAAGTATGCTACAACAAAATAGCTAAATTTTCAATAAACACTTGCCATTCCACCCACCACTCCACACCCCTAAATGAACTAAACTTGCTTGAACTCCCCCACTACCTATCTCCAGCTAACTACCACACAAAAAAAATGCTTACAAAACCCCAGGACTGTCCTGCCCTAAATTCCTTATATTCCCACTATAATCTCAATACATCCCTAAGATCAGAAAACAAACACCTCTTCCAAATTCATAAACCCAAACTACCTGCTGGTCAACTACTATACTCCTGAGCAATAGCTAAAACCCGTAACAGCCTTCCTCTAGCCAATCACAACACCAAAAGCACGGTTTCCTTCAAAACTGCCCTGTGTAATCACATCCACTCTACCTGGATCTGTAATTGTACTAAAGCTCCTCCTTCCATAATCTAGTTCTTCATCACCCTCCTATTACTCCCATAATATCCTACCTCAACAAACATTTTGGTCTCTGTTCATATCAAGTATACTGCCTTACTACACGCTCTCTCTTTCTTTACTATTAACATCTTTCTCCCCAGTCCTCTAATTCTTTCCTACTCTCACCTTTATTCTAACACTATCATTCTCTTTCCCCATACCTGCTTGTATTTTACCCACTTTCCTCTTATACCCTATAATTTGGCTGTTATTACTCTCCTAATGTATTTGAAGCCTAGAGCATGTGCTATAATGTTTGCTAAGTATTTGATATAATGTTTACCCCTACTTCTATGTCACCTGCATTTCAATTAATCTGTACTAAGTTTATCCCGTTTGCTTTATCTACTCTAAATGTCTTTCTTGTGGAGCTTTTCTCCCCAGACCTCCACTGAAAATGGGCTCTGCTTGGCCCAGTGGACTATCTTGGTAAACAAATGCCAATAATAAAATAAATAAATAAAACACTTGTCACTGTAGGACTGATTACGAGTAGCAAAGGCAGTGCACCAGTGTGTTTGCATAATTAAAATGTATTCCATGGTATTTTATGAATTTTTACCCTAAAACATGTGGATAGCTGACTTAGTACTAGCTAACCTTAAATGAGCAATATTGGTACAGATAAACTCATAAGCTAACAATAAATAGAGTTCTTTTCTCTGCCAAGAAGAAAGGATACAGAAATTAAAAGGGTATATTTGCAGTGATTTGATTCCATGTATCTTATCATTTATTTATTTTACATTTGTTGACCGGGATAGTCCGACTGGATACATGTCCATTTTCAGTGGAGGCCCGGGGAGAAAAGCTCCAAGGTACAAACAGAAAGGCATTACATAAAACTTCAAGATTCAATAAAACTTAAAACATTAACCAAAATAAATCCACAAGGATTTACTTTCAAGATTTTTAGATGAAAACTGTGTTTTAGCCTTCTGACTGGCTTTGTCATCTTTATTATTAAAACTTAAAACATGTTAGTAACTGTGAACAGTCTATAGTAGTAAGAAACTTGTACAATTAAAAAAAAAAGGTTAGATAAGGTAAAAATCTTAGAAATTGCAATCTAGTAGAGTAGCCTTGAAAATGTTACCTTACAATAATAGTGCAAGTACTAGTCAGGCTTAGAGCAAGGACATAACCAGTGTGACTTAAAATACTGTTTTAGGCTTTTCTTGAATTGACTTAGGGTGGATACTAGGGTAATGTCTGCAGGAAGGTTATTCCAAATTTTACCAACAGAGCTGGTAAACAGAGAGGCACCAGATGAATTGTTGGTTTTGACAGTTTGGACAAAGAGTCTATTAGAAGAATGCCGTGCTCTGAGGTTGCTATAGGGGTATATAATGTTTTTGAGTGCAGGTGTATTTTCAGGTTGGTCCAGTACTTTATATGCCACTATAAGCTGGTTATATTGAATTAGGCAAGGCAGTTTTAACCACCCAAGAGATTTTACGTTATTACAGTGTTGTGTCCTATAGGCATACCGGTTGCAAATCTGGCAATGTGATTATAGCAACTAGATAGTTTATTGAGTTCCACTTTATTTAGGTTGGTAAGTAAAGGGGAAGAATAAAGTACAGTTGAGAGTAAGTGAGAACGGGCAATGGCAGTTCTGGCAGTTGGGGTTAGGAAAGGAAAGGTTTGATTTTGTAAAGCGACCCAAGATTTTACTGATGGATTTAATAGTATTATTGACATGCATGTCATATTTAAGGTTATTATCAATGTTGACACCTATACTCGCAGTGGTGGTGCTGCGGTAGCATTGTCGCCTCACAGTAAGACGCTGACCGGCTTGACTCTCAGCTAGAGCATCTTCTGTGTGGAGACATTCGTGAATGGGCGTAACTTCGTTGAAGGTTGTGCGTCAGGGCTGGCAACTCGGCACGTAAAAATCAACTGTCAATCATTAGCAGACCGGAGTTCCGCTGTGGCGACCCCTAACCGGGAAAAGCCAAAAGACACAACATCAATGTTGACATCTAGGAGTTTGTACAGGAGTAAGGGGATATTGTGATACCATTATTAGACTGTATGGAGAAGGATAAGGCATTGTTCCTACTACTGGGGGAGAAAAGTAGCAGCTTTGTTTTATTAGGGTTTAGGATCAGATGATGGTCAGATAGCCAAGTTTCCACTGTGTTAAAAGTATTCTGGGATGATGTCCACAGATCTGACTGGGAGGAAGCTGAGCATATCAGAGTGGAGTCATCTGCATATTGAAAACATGTTGCACCAGGGATGACAGTGTAGAGGTTGTTAATAAAAATGGAGAATAGAGGGGGTCCCAGTATAGAGCCCTGGGGGACTCCCAGGGTATTAGGTAGGAGAGTAGATAGTTTATTCTGCCACAGGACAGCCTGTTGTCTACCATTTAAATAAGATTGGAACCATTGGAACCATTGGAGAGTTAGATTATCTAAGTGATTAGTTTTCAGGATATAAAGTAATAGTTGGTGATCTACCATTTCGAACGCCTTGGAGAGATCCAAGAAGAGGGCTGAGGATAGTTTATTATTGTTGCGGTTATGGTTTCTGGTGTTAGAGATGGCAAGGAGGGCCGAAGTGGTGCTGTGACGAGCCCTAAAACCATGCTGAGAGTTAGCCAGTTGATTGTTCTGGATAAGATGATGTAGTAATTGTCTATGGATGCATTTTTCCATAATTTTGGCCAATGGTGACAATATAGCTATGGGCCTGAAATTAGATAATTCAGTGGCACTACCACCTTTATGGAGTGGTATTACATAGGCTATTTTCTAGATGGAGGGGATGGTGGCTTCTGCTATGGTTCGGTTAATTAGAATAGAGATGGGGTAAGCTATGGCATTAGCATCTTTTTGAGATATTCTGCTGGGAGAAGATCAGCTGATAGAGTGGTAGGTTTTAATTTTTTGAGGAGGGTATGAATAAGAGAAGTGGCAACTGGTTGAAATCTAAAGGGGAGGTGGGAAAAGAGGACTTTAAACTAGGGGAACTAGGAGTAAGCTGACTAGCTAGAGATTGGATAGTCTAAAGAAGCAGTTAAATGTATTTGCAACATCCTCAGGAGGTTTATCTATGGCGGCTGAGGGGGCTGGAGTGGTGGTTTGACCAGGGTGCATTAGTTTATTTATGCCTGCCCGGAACTTTTGAGGGTTACTTTGATTTTTTTGTTGTAGATGGCAGTAGTAGTTCTTTTTCTCTAGTAAAACAGATGTTTTAGTCTCATTTCTTAACTGCCGATATACAATTTGGGCTAGGTTTTTTTTGTGGTACGCCATAGGGACTATGCTCTGTTTCTGAGGGTGATTTTTGATTTGGTGTCTTTAGTAAGCCATGGTGTAACTTTTATTTTTATTCTAGTGGAGCGGGCGGAAGCATGAGAATCTAGGATTAAAAAAATTTGTTATTAAAGTAGGCAACAGCTTTGTCTAGGTGTAATTGTTTTAGTTCTGACCAATTACAAGATTTAAGTTCATCTTGGAATTTGGTAGGGTTAAAGTACTTCTTGCATATTATTGTTTTGAGGATGGGCTGATGGGGGTTTATGACTTTATGCTTAATTATGTAGGTAAAAAAGTGGTCACTTAGGTCATCAGGAAAGGTACCCGATGTGTACTGTTGGGGATGGCTATTGATAAGGATCCAGTCTAGTTCATAGGTAGGTACTAGGCTATCTGCCCGAGGGCATTTATAAGCCTAGCCAGAGTGTGTCAGCTTTCGCCGCTCTATTGATTAACTAACTGAGCCTCTGTCAAGAAGAGCCAATGAAGTGATCCCAGGGGTGTATTTTCTGTTACCCATCCACTCGTCAAGGGTTCTCTTGAAGAGTGTTAGTGAGGGGCTCTGCCTAATGTAGTTAGGAATTTTGTTCCAAAGCATGAGGAGTCTCTGTGACAGGAATCTATCCCTCCGTCATGTTCTATTTATTGTTGTGGTGAGGTTTAGCTCACTAGAGCTAGTGGCTCGCAGTGACTTGGATTTCTTTAGGTGGAGCATGTCCATCAATTCTGAGTTGGACATGGCTTTGTAAGTCAGGCAGAGATCACCTCTGAGTAAGCGATATGCCACTGAGTACAGCAGGAGTTTTTCCAGTCAGGCTGCATAGGACATATGTTTAAGGCCAGTAATCCTCTTGGTGAGGTACTTTTCTGGTCTTTCCAGCTGTTGGAAGTGTCTTGTGAGGTACACCCCAAATGGGGCATTGTACTCTATGATGGGTCTGATGAGTGACAAGTAGAGGGGCACTATAACCTCTTTATTTCTAGATGCGAACCCATTAGTTGTTAAATGGGCTACATAGAAGGATTTCCTAACTACTTTGGCAATATGATTGTCAAAGGAGAGTTTGCTATCTACTTGGGTCCCCAGATCTCTTATTACCTCTTCTGTATTAAGGGGGCTGCCACCTATGTGGTAATTCATGGGTGTTTTGTTTTTCCCAAACGGGATGACTATGCATTTTTTAGCATTTAGCTTGAGACCATGACTTTGACACCAGGTGAACGTCTCAGTAAGGCCCTTCTGGAGAATGTCCATGTCAGCCAGAGAGTCAATTATGGCTCCCAGTTTGCAGTCATCGGCAAACTTGGTTAGTCATAGTCCTCCTGTGTTTGCCTGTACTTCTGAGAAGTATATGCCAAACAGTAGGGGTCCCAGGACCAAGCCTTAGTGGGACACCACTTCTGACTGGTTTAGAGTCGGACCTGGAACCCGCTATTCTTACTGTGTGAGTTCTGTCTGTAAGCCAGTTGGCAACCCATCTCATGACATAGGAGGTTATGTTCAGACTGGTGAGTTTTTCTATAATTCCTGAGTGGGGAATGGTGTCAAAAGCCTTGGCGAGGTCAAGGTAAGCTGTGTGAACTACCTTCCCCTCATCTATGGCCTTGGTGACTGTCTCAAAGAAGTCAACCAGGTTAGGCATGATCTGTCCTTAAAGCCGAACTGGGTCGGGTAGAGTGTTTGGAGGTTCCCAATGTCTTTGTTAATGAGTTCCATGATCATGCGCTCCATAGCCTTGCAGACCATGCTTGCGGGGCAATAGTTACTAGGGTCAGTTGTGGCCCCTCCTTTGTGGAGTGGAATAACCGTTGCTGTGCGCCATTCTATGGGCACATAGCCTGTGGAGAGGCTGAGGTTGAACAGTGTGTTTAGGTGGGGGGTTAGTTCGTTCTGTAGTTCGTGTATGACGCAGCCTGGGACACCATCTGACCCCATTGACGCTGTGCTTTTGGCTTTTGAAAGGGCTGTTTTCACCTATGCTTCTTTGATTTCCAGGACACTACACTTTTCCGGTATTGTTGTGGGCCCATTTGGGGATGAGAAGGGGGTGAAGTTTGCACTGAATCTATCTGCTAGGATGTTGACAATATCAGTGGGTTCAGTATATTTTGTGCTATTTTGCACTAGCTCAGAGCATATCTGCAAGTTGCCACTTAGTTTCTTGACATAGCTAAAGAAGGCTTTGTGGTTATCTTTCGAATCTTTGGCTATTTTTCTTTCGAAGTTAGCCTTGGAGGATTTTATGAGGGACCTTAGTTTCTTACTGATACTGATCAGGGATGTCTTTCCTTCTTGGGATTTGCTTTTTTTCTGAACTAGTTTCCTCCTTCTATTGTATAGCCTGTTTATGGCAGGGGTCCACCAGACTGGTTTCCTTCTCTTAGGGGAGTGAGTCTTGTTTTTTCTAGGGATGGCACTATCCATGCATCCTTGAAGGTGCTCATAGAGTGCATTTGTAAAGGTTTCTGCATCTTGGACACTGTTATCCTTTAGCGTGGGGGTTGCGAAACTTACCACCTCTGTTTTAAGTAAGGTGAAGTTTGCTACAGAAAAGTTTTTCACTGTGGTTTCCTTGGTTGGAGGTGGTGGTGTGGTGTGGACATCTAGAATGATTAGTTTATGGTCTGATCTAACCAGTGACGGATTGACCACTTGTGTGGAACACCTGTCACCCATGTTGGTGATGACCAGGTCCAATATGTTTTCACCTCTGGTAGGGGAGTTTATCAGCTGATCCAGGGCATTTCAGTTGATAAATTCCAGGAAGCGCTGGACCTGAGAGTTTGTACTTGAGTAGTTTTCCCAGTTAACGGTAGGGTAACTGAAATCGCCCAATATCAGGGTGTTCGGTAGGACTTTCATGTTTTCCAGTGTCTCCAGAAAGGTGGAGTGGTGGTCCTGGGTCATGGAGGGTGATCTGTAGCAGTCCACAATTTGCATTGCAGATTTGCCTGATGTTAGTTGCACATGGATGATCTCGGAGGTATCATGCTGCGCCACTAACCTGGAGGTGTAGGTATCCTTAATGAATATGGATACACCCCATCCTTTTGTGTTTCGGTCCATGTTCTGTGGCCGAAATGTGTGGTATGAGTTGTAGCCCGATAGTGCTGGGGTGCTCTGTGGAGCCTTGAACCAGGTTTCAGCTACTGCACAGATGTCGATGTTCTCCATACTGAGGAGTGCTTCGAGCGCATGCATTTTGAGATTTAAACTCCTGGCGTTGAGTAGCATAACTCTCATTTTTTTTATTTGTGCTGTTTACAGAGGTGGGTTTGACTTTTGAGCCTTGCCTAAAAAAGGCACTATGGGGGCAGCAAGAGCCTTGGCCAGTATTTGAAAGCCTACGGGTGACAGGTGCAAGCCGTCTCTTGCGAAACAACGAGGCTTGTCGAGCATTTCGTCCCAGGCTGACAGACACTGGATCCCCTTTGAATGACACCAGAAGCTTAGCCAATTGTTGAAATTGATCATTTTTTTCTTTATACTGCGGTATCATTCTTGGTGAGGGCAGGATGCTACTCAGGGTCAGGGTCATACCCGCCTGGGCTACATGATCAGAGAGCTCTTCCATGTCTCTTTTAATGTAGTCCATGGAGGTACGTCTCAGGTTCACACCAACATGAACAATGACAGAGTCATATTTGTACTTGTTCTAGACTGACCTGAGTGCTTGTGTTATGCGGCGGATTCTGGCTCCCGACAGGCAGCTAACAGTAACCTTCTTCTTGTCCAGCCTAGTGAGTGGGACGTCAGTGTGCCTGACTATAGAGTTGCCTATTACTAGTGCGTTAGGTATGTTATTTCGCCTTAAGGGCTGTGATTGTGCGACACATTGATTTTGTGTTTTATGTGTTGTCTGGTTTGTGACGGGAGGTGCAGGTTTTTTGGGTGTCTGCTTTGGAGGTCTGTGATGCTTTTGCAGGTTTTTATTTAGAGCCTCCGAGTATGATTTAGTGTATTTATGTGTATTTTTTGCCAGTGCTGGTTTAGTATGTCTATGTGAGGCTGGAGGTGTGGTGCAAGTGTTAATCTTCTCCTCATGACTGCCTGTTCCAGTCTCGGGTGGAGAGAGCTTAGCCTCCAATTTAGCTATATAATTGCATCTCTCGCATATGTTAATGTTTTGTGGTAGGAGGAGAGGGTTGTCTGTGTACATGAGGCAGTTGTAACATTGCCTCAGGATACCCAGGTTCACCAGCTGGACTGGAGAGCATACCTGAAATTGCTCTTTGGTCATGCCTGAATAGTAGGGTGAGCTGCTTAATCGCTTGGTTGGTGAGGGGTTAATAATGAGCCTTGCCCTGTTGGGCAATCAAGTGTCGGGGTATATTAGTGCTTGCTATTAGGTCTGAGCAAGTGCTGGACTGTAGGATGCTTTTTAAGTGCTTAGGTTGAGAGTTAGACTATTTTCAAGGGAAAAACTGAAGACCGGACGTGCAAAACCGTGCAAACGCGGTTTTTACAGCAGGGAAATGAAAGAGATAGAAATTAGCTGAAAATGGCCTATAAACTATTAACTTCTGGGCTGGAACCACTCCTCCAGGGACAGATGGCTGCTCAAAGCTTCCTCTCTCACAGGTGAACAGAGAAACCTCCCTCTATCCAAGTAAGGTATGGGCAACTCAGAAAATTGTAACACAGCCCTGAATTCAGCACTAACCTGAAAACTGGACTATACTAGCTTAGAAAGGTGGGAAACAAGGAAAATTTTTTTTGAAAAGAAGGTAAAAACAGTAAAAAATACACTTAAAACAGCTTTAAATGACTACAAACAATAAAAAATACACTTAAAACAGTTTTAGATGACTACAAGCAATCAGAAAAGGCTTTTAAACAAATTACCCAATTAACCTGTAAAGACCCGCGGTGGTGGTGCTGCGGTAACGTTGTCGTCTCACAGTAAGATGCTGTCCGGTTCGATTCTCAGCTAGAGCGTCTTCTGCGTGGAGACATGCGTGAATAGGTGTACCTTCATTGAAGGTTGTGCGTCAGGCCTGGCAAGCTGGTACGTAAAAATCAACTGCCAATCATTAGCGGACTGGAGTTCCGCTGTGGCGACCCCTAACCGGGAAAAGCCAAAAGACACAAGCAAACCCAATTAACCAGTAAATAAATCTCAAAACTGAGCCCAGTTCCTGTAGTCTTCAATCAGACAAGTTCTAACTGCACACTCCTGCCACTGGGGTGCAGGGGAATCTTTGCCAAAAAAGAAGGCCTGGATTAGTGCTCAAGTTATGCAAACAAAGCTAGATTCAGGAGGCCTGGATCTAGTCTATGCTACAGCAAACAAGGCGCACCAATTTCAGTAAGAAACAGCTCAAATATGCAGGCACTATAAAAGTCTTTAACCAGAAATTCCCAGCTCAGAAGGACAGAGTCCAGCCTCTTCTCCCACAAGAGTGCAGACCACAAACCTTCTTAATGTAAAATAAATGGCCTGAAGCCCAAGTGCTTAAACCAGAACTAATATACTTTTAGAATAACAGACACTGAACCTTCAATCAGCAGTTCCCAACTTAGAAGGGTGTAATCTACCTGTCCTGCCACAACAGTGCAGACCACAAACCTTCTTAATGTAAAACAACTGGTCTGAAGCCCAAGTGCTTAAACCAAAAGGCTTAGAATGATAGTCACACCAAGCAGTAATAAATACAATTGAGTACTTTTAAGATGACGCAAAAGCAAAATAAAGTAAGAAGAAACACAAATGCAGTAAAAGCAGATGAAAAAAGTGACATTTTTTTTTTTTGAGTGAGCAAATGAGATGGGCCCAGGAGGAGTATCCAAATGCAAATTTACAAGAGGGGCGGGCAGTTTCAAAGCCACCAAAATTAACACCAAAACAAAAGCAGAGAGAGTGGGTGGGGAACTAACCGATAAAACAGAGCCACAACTTCCAGCTAGATAGTATTCAATGCAACACAAATGAATCAATTTAAATGCTGTATTATTTGAAAAAAGTGCAGATAAAGATTTACTTAAATTCACTTATACGTCCAGTTGATTGCATGTATGTCTTAGCTGGCCAAAGCTCAGAGTTTAAGCAGAAAATAATCCAAAATGCACCACTTATATAAGGCAGAAACCGAATAACAATGAAGTGAACAATCCCCACTTATCACTGGCTATTCAGGAATTCTAACAAGCATTAACTGAAAAAACAGAGCCACAACGTCCAGCTAGATAATATTCAATGCAACACAAATAAATCAATTTAAATGCTGTATTATTTGAAAAAAGTGCAGATAAAGATTTACTTAAATTCACTTATACGTCCAGCTGATTGCATGTATGTCTTAGCTTGCCAAAGCTCAGAGTTTTATACTTTCTTTATGATTAGGTTTACCTATCCTGGAGGGGATGGATATGAGCTGTGTAAACTCATATAGGTTTACATGGGTGGATGGAGATTCAGAGGAACAGGTATTCCAATCTATGCTGCAATCTCCAAGTACTACTGTTTCTTGAGGACAGGTGCTGGATAACGAATGGAGGATGTTTTCTAGGATAGTAACGTTGTTCCCTGGAGGAATATACATACAGACAATCTTTATGCACTTATTTTAATTCATTTGAAATTTGGTAGAAAGAATTCAGCATTGTTTACTTCGGGTGGTTGTATGGAGTCCAAGGTAGCATTAAGAGTAGATTTATATAGTACAGCTACCCCGCCTCCCTTCCTAGTGGTTCTATCAAACCTCAGTATTTTATACCCAGGTGGTAATATTTAATTGTCAGACGTTTGAGGTTTTAGCCAGGTTTCTGTTAGACGGAGTATGTCAGGGGAATGAATGGCTAGGAGGGCGTGCAGGTCATGTACCTTGTTATTTAAGCTTCTGATGTTTAGGTGACAGACTAGGAGGGAGTTGGGGGGGCCTATTCAGTGATGTCGTATTGGTAGGGGTACTAGTATGGGAGTTGGGTTTGTCAAAAGTAGATGGGCCAGGGTTAGTTAGGGTGGATGTCATCATCCATTGTGAGGTTACAGTGTAAGCTTAGTATGTTTCAAGAATTTATTTATTAGTTTTTGGTAGTGTTTGGTTTTCAGAGCTGATATAACTCACAGCTTCTTCTTAAATTAAAAAAAAAATCATTATCTGAACATTATGGACACATTTTTATTAGACCAACTTGGTTAAATCCTCAGGAGTCCTGCAAAAGAAAGTAAGAAACAGATGAAAATGAAGGATGAAAATAGATTTGTGCAAGACAGCTATGAGCAGTACTTATTTACTTGAATTTGTTAGCTGGGGTACAGCACTGATCATAACAGACCAAATTCAATCTCGACCTAGGAAAATACAGGAAAAATTACAGACAACAACATATAACACAAAGCATCAAAATTCAGGAGCATATGCAATGAAATAAAAAAAGTAATACTGTATAGCATATCTAATAGACACTTATGAACATACAGTTAAAACTACATACAAAATGTACGTATGTATAGGCTCAATAAATTGTGAGCAAAAAAGGGGAGGGAGTAGTTAAGGGAATCACAGGGCATTGCAACCAATTTAAACTGCAGAAAATCAAAACACTACCTTTGTAAATGTGGATCAAAAACGGGAACACAGCTGGAGTTAGAGTATGTGACTTAAGAGAAGGTAGTTGCATTTAGCCAGTTTGAGAAGGTGTGATTCGACCTAGGTACAGAATGTAGTTTATGAATTAGTGTCGTTCATGTGAGACCATGAACTGAGAATCTGTGGTTAGTGCAATGAACCTTGGTTTGGAGGAGCTGTAGCAGGTGACAACAGCGAGTTTTTCTTCTTAAGTTACAGGACTGGATTCTCGAGATGAGCTTAGCAGCCAGGGGATAGAAGATGTATGTAAAAAGTTAATTGATTTAAAAAACTGACACCCCAGTAAGAGGTCAGCTCTTTGTTTGACAGGGAGTCATTTAGCTTTATGACCTGTTATGTATGGTGTTCCTGGCTAGGTGAAAAAGTGATGAGTCTGCATACTTTAAAATCTGTTACTGAACATAAGAAGAACCCTGTTAGCTTGGTATGAAAAAGATACTGTCAACTCAAAAAAAATTACAAAACAAAAAGACATTGAGAGGCTTCATCAATTTTGTAAACTTAAGTCATCAGTAAACAGCCAGCAAGGAAAACTGAAATACACAATAAATGGGCTAGTTAGCTGTAATTACCTATCGAGGAGCTCTAAGGTACCCAATAAATGGGCCAGTCAGCTGTAATCAGCCAGTAAGGAGCACGGAGTTATGCAATAAATGGGCCAGCCATTGAATTCCATGTCTCCATGAAAATCAAATGGAAAAACATTTGCTGACATGCAGTTTCAAGGTCTTCTTGATTCAGCAGCAGACTTGTTTGACAGGTTTAAAAATAGAGAGATCATTAAATGCATCAAAGAACTACAAAAAAGTAAGCGAACAAAACACCGCAAAAGTACAATAGAGAGTTGATTATCTGAACATCGATTATCTGAAACATCAATTTTGCAAACACAGCCTTCCAAAGTCTTTGGGTAGGAAAAATCATAACGTCTGAATATGTAAACATTATACGTATTCGCTTGTGCATGTTTTTTGAGCTTGTAGCCCACTCCTGTTTGAAAAAATATTCTTTACTGTCCACTAGAATCGCTGAAAGGTTGAAAAGTGTATTCTCTGCGTGTACAAAAAACAAGATTTGAGAATTCTTTTATCTGATTCAATTACATGTTTGATTATCCGAACTACCCTTGGTCCCAATTAGTTCAGATAAATGACTCTCTGCTGTAATGACATTACAGATAACCTCCAAAATAAATTTTACAAAGTGTATATTCTAGTACTGCTATGAGTACAACCTTCGATGAATAAAAAATATCACATATATTGTCAACTATGTGTAAGGGCTTATTATATTGATGACAAACTGAATCCAATGGAGGAGTTTTCTGTGTTGTTGGCCATCCACAGAAGGGCTACTATCTTTTAGACATCTGTTAATTTCTTTGAATCAAACGGCTTACCACTTGGAAAAATTGTCTCTGTCACTAATGAAGGCTGGCCTTCAATGACTAGAACATAAACTGCCTTTCATAGGTGTATATTTGGCTAATAACCACCAGGACATTTGTAAGCCTAGCCAAGCATCACAATTGTATTGCAACGGTCTATGTCCTTTAGAAATTATTTTAAGGGGTATATGTAAACTGGGCCATGATTTACAGGCTGCCTCTGTCCATCAGGGCCATAGGTGCTAGACCTGGGGTATATTTCTGATTTCCCATCCACTGGTCCAGGTTTCTCCTAAATAGGGTTAGAGAATAGCTCTGCTTCACATATATGAGAAGCTTGTTCAAGAGAAGGGGAATTCTCTAAGATACAGCCCTGTCCCTCCAACATGTCCTATTTAGGCCGCAAGCAAAGATTAAATCCATAAATCAACTAATTCTAATGCTATTTGCTTTTCAGATATGCAAAACGATCAATTAGAGTGGGAACCAGGGATGCCTTGTATAGCAGGCGTAGGTCACCTCTCAGCAGTCTGTAGGAAACTGAGTATAGAGCTTGGTCTTTGAGGTGATCTGCAGAGGACATGCTCTTTATACCCTGTATTCTTTTGCGAGGAATATTTCTAGTTGCTGCATCATAAGTAAAGGGATTGCATCCAGAAAAAAGGAGGCTATTACCTCTCTCTACTCCTCCCTCAGACTAATAATTGAGTATAACTCTCCGTTTGGTACGCACCTCTCAAAACATCTGCACCAACTGGAAAGACCACTGAAATATCTCATAAAGGGAATCCATGGCCTCCAACACCTGTCCTATGCGGACAGGCTCAAATCACTATCACTCTATTCGGTATCGTACAGATTGCGCAGGGGTGATCTGTGTCTCACCTACAAGGCAATCTCGGACCTTGCCCTACTAAAAAAGCTCCATATCTGTAAGTCTAACTCCTCACACATTACCCACTCAAAAGGCCTGAATCTAATATGTGACATTAACAAAACCTGCTGGAGAGACAGGTTTGTATCCCAGAGGCTGCCCTGTCTCTGGAATAGACTTCTCATACATGTCAAACAGAGCACCTCCCTGTGTCCCTCATTGACAGAGGTGACAGGTGCTGACTGAGGTTTCTTTTTTGGGGATAAACTCTTGGCTAGGCTTGTAAAGGCCCCAAGACCATTAGCCTAGTAACCTCCTATGATCCTATGTGTCTGTTCAGATACATACCAAAGGAAGTGCTTTAATCAATGATAGGCCAGATGAAGACCAAATGCAGTAGGATGATGACGTTTTTGGAGCTAGATGCCATGCCCTTGCCTATAATTTGAGCAACACAGGATGATCTCCTTACTATCTCAGACACGTTAGTCAAAAGCCAAGTCACTATCTACATGTGTACCCAAATCCCTGATTATTGGTTCTATTTTTAGAGGTGTGTCCTACTGATGAGGTAATTTCCTAGGGTGGATGACTTCCTAAAGGAAACTATTTAGCATTTCCTGGAATTGAGTTTTAAGCTTTGGTTTTGGTACCAGTCATTTATCTGTGTTAGCTCTTTGTGTATGTTGTTAGTGTTTTGGGGGGATTCTTGGACTGCTCCTAGTCATACCTCTCAACCTCTTAGTGCAAGACATCTGGACAAAGCCTGACGAAATAGGGGAACAAAGGCCCAAAAATAGGGCCAGATTTTAAATATTGTTCTTATAAACTTAGAAAGTTGCTAGAGTAACAGGGTTTGTGTTAACATACATTTTCTGAAGGATTTGAAGTCTGAAACTCAAATGCATGTCATTATTTAATTACTTCAGTCTTCAGATCATCCCAGTGATTTGCCAGAAAACCACACATTTTATGAGGAACAGGCCAAAAATATAAGACAAAAATCTAGACAGTTGAGAGGTATACTCCCAGGTATACTCCCAGTCTGCAATCATCTACCCTTGATTTTCATTGTTAAAGCACGTACCAAACTTATTCAGCAGTGCCAAGAAGGAGAAATGTGAGTGACTGAAAACAGTCATGGACAAAGCAATTCAAAGGTGAATTTCATTCATGCATGTCCCCTAAATCACTGTCACTTCTCAAACTTTTGAAAGATGTTGATTCAGATATATTCACTTCCTTACTCTTCAATTCAAACATTATCAAATTCTTCACTGTTAAGGTACATTTAGCTCTTGATTCTACTGTGCACCCTAACCTAGATGACGATGCAGGATTGCTTTAAACAACTCATCCAACAGGCATCACAGGGTTTATCTCTGCACGGAAGAAGCTCATCACCCACCTAATTCAGTGGTCACAATCAGAAACTTCTTGTGAGCACTGCAGCTTACCTCCCCTCACCTCACGGCATATACACATACATCCTCAGGCAGAACTGTTGTGGGCTTCAGAAAAAAGGCTATGGAAAAAGCTTCATAGCTTTGGAAAGCTTAAATTCTTTCATGTCACTGCTTTCAAATCAATTTAAATTTTGACACGTTGAATACTGTAACTTTTGTGAGAGACTTGGACTTGAAAAACAGCTAAAGCTAAGTTAATTATGACCCGTTGCTTAGAAAAGGATAAAACTGACACACTGAAGTAGAGACAGAGAGACAGGATGTTAGGGATGTATGAGCAAATTTTAATGGGCCCACTATTTGGTTAAGTACCACATAACTTCTGCCATTTTTGGATCCACCTATACAAGCAAATGGAACACATCTAAAACAAAATATGCAACACACTCACCAATGGAAAGATAAGTTCTAAACTATAGGTGTCTTTGTATATCCCCTGTGCAAAACTAAAAATGTTGGCAGACTGGCAGTGCCAGGCCTAAATTATAAGTTTAAAGACAGCATATTAGGCCGATCAGCCATCAAGAAAGGCTGATTCCTCAGAATATGGTATATAGGCCTTTCTACAATCCCGTGTATCTAACGTTTTCTTAAAACTTTCCAAGATCTTAGATTGTTTAACATTAAATGGGATGTAATTCCACAGTTTTGTAATTCTAAGGGAAATATACGAGACCTCATCGCAGAATTGGCCATTTTCTTTATAAACTGCATATTGTTATAGTTATGCATTTTAAAGCAGGTATTAATGCTTTAAGACTAAAGTTTAACAGTAAACTGGCCAAACCAATTTCCTGGGATCCTTGCCTATTATAATTATTTACGTTGTTTGAGAGAGGCACGAAGTTTCAAGTTTTCTGTCTGAGTTTGGGAACATTTCATGCAGGCTTCAGTGAATATCAACAAGAGTAAAGCCATTTCTATATTACAATGAAATGTTGTGTCATTTGTATGTGATTGTGGTAGGGTGGGGGAGAGGAATGGAATGTTATTATAGTAAGTAGCTCTTAAGCTAGCAAGAGGGGGCCCATGTGACCCACTGACACTGAATGGTTGGCCATCACTGCTGTGAAACACAGTACAGTAGTTTGTCCTAAGAAGCAATACTGTATCTGTGCCATGTACTGACGTACAGACAAAATCTTTGACACAAGAAGAAATATAACACTGAAAAAACAACTACCTTCAACTGACCTGAATGTTCAGTAAAGCAAATCTGAATGCAACACACTAATCTGGATGGATATTTGAGCTTTTAATCAATAATAAGCTATCCATCACATGGAAACGTATCCTATCAAAAACACTGCTTCAGGAAAATGAGGAATACTCTCACTAAAGGAGGACAATTAAAAAAATCATTAAAAGTATCAGTGGCAGACGGCTTTGTGATTAGGCTATACTATATAACTTGCATTAAAATGGGCAAACTAAAACATTTTAGTGAAAGGAATGCAATAACTTCCAGACATGAGAAGCAATACATTTACCTATCTTTTAAATGCACAGCCAGTGAGATACATGCTGGGCTACAACAGTTTTAAATGGACAGGATAAAGTAGGACACGGATCTGCATGGATCTGGAAGTGGCATCTCTAGAACACAGGGCTCAGGAAATGATTACCAAGGGACATTGGAAACTGGAATTTGCATCAGGCAATCACTGCGTTACATGAATATAACATGCTACCATTTATGAAGTACAGAATTTCATACAGTAAGCACAAGCTGGCAGAAAAATGCATTGTCACAATGTGTGCAATCAGCTCAGAGAAAACCTTAACAAAGTGATCCATTAGAGAAGCTGCCGAGAGTCATTTTGTCAACTGGTCCTTGATGTATAGTTTGTTTTGAGTATAGCTATCCAGTATTGTGATTTTTTTTGTATGTGTGACCCATCTTAAATTTTAAGTATGCAAAAATTCCTGCTTTCATGACAAATACTAAAGTAGTCCCAATTCTGCACAAGACTATAAAAATGGAGCATTTACTAGGATACCACTATGACTCCCCAAGTGTCTCAACATTCCTTCTGTATCATGCAAGCAGCAGAAAAGTACAGTTTTGTACCTACCATAAATGTAGATGTCCGAACTGGATAGCATCTGCAGTCATAACAACTGGGTTGTCCTGTCGTCAGGCAGCCCTTCAGTCGGCCGGATTCCAAAGTCCGGGTCCGGCTTCGGCTGATGTCGCACTTCACCCGACGTCATCTCTGTTGGTCTTCGGGTATAAAGGCATCAGCCAACGCCATTTTCTTCAGTGTTTCTTGCCCCAGATGCCAGTAGCCCTCTTGGAGGCTAAAATTTGGATAGATGCCAATGTTTCCAAAAAGATAGAGGTAAACACAAAAATAAGCATGTATGTACATATATACAAACAAATACACCATAAAAGACTCCCCCCCACCAGCTAGCTATTAGGAGGGTAAAACACCCTAGGAGTACCACAGAGGGGAAGGAGGGAGGGTAATCCTGACTGCAGATGCTATCCAGTTCGGACATCTACATTTATGGTAGGTACAAAACTGTACTATGTCCTTCATGGATGCATCTGCAGTCATAACAACTGGGTAGAATACCATAGCCAACTAGGGAGGAGGATAAAACTAGATTATGGTGTGTTTAGGATCCCTTGCAGTACAGCAGTGGCAAACCCTGCTCGGGATCTGGAATATAGAGGCAAATTATAATGCTTGGCAAATGTATGCACGGAGGTCCAAGTAGCCGCCTCAATAATGTCTTTGGTTGCCACTCCTCGTAAGAAGGCTGTGGTAGTGGCTGTTGCCCTTGTAGAATGAGGTCTTATGTTCTGTGGAATTGGTTTTCCATGGAAGGAGTAACAGAATTGTATGCAATTTCCTATCCATTTGGAGATTGTCTGTTTGGAAATAGCTTTTCCTTCCCTTCCTGTTGCATAGGCTACAAAAAGTTGGTCAGTCTTTCTGCTATTTTTGTTCTGTCCAAGTAGTAGCGTAGCTGTCTATGTACATCCAAGGTATGCAGTATTCTTTCCCCTCTGTTTTGTGGGTTGGGAAAGAAGGTAGGTAGGTGGATTGCCTGGTTTAAAGACACTCTGGATACCACCTTAGGCATAAATGTAGGATTAGTCCTCATGGACACTCTATCTTGGTGGAAGATTAGGAAGGGTTGCACTGCCATTAAGGCCTGTAGTTCTGAAACCCTCCTTGCTGAAGTAATTGCCAGTAGGAAAGCAGTTTTCCATGACAGGTGTTGTAGGTCTGCTGTTGCTGCTGGTTCAAAGGGTGATAGTGTCAACTTTTCTAGCACAAAGTTTAAGTCCCAAGCTGGTAAAGGTGGTTTCCTTGGAGGTTTTACATTCTTGATTCCTCTGAGGAACTGCCTGAGCAAAGGGTGCGAATAAACAGGTGGATCAAAGCTGTATTCTGCTGAAATAGCTGCTGCATGTATCTTGATGGAGGAGTAGGACAGGCCTGAATGAAGAAGTTCGGCCAGATACTCCAGAATGTTAGGCATATCTATGTTTGACACATCTTTTCCTCTTTCAGAACTCCAAATGACAAACCTTTTCCATTTTCCAGCATAGTTCCTTCTTGTTGAAGGTCTGCGTGCTTCAAGAATAATGTCTTTAACTCTTTGGGAAAGTTCTGGATTAGCTGCTGCTATGTGATGTTCCATGCAGTCAGTTGCAACGTTTTAGGTTTGGATGTATGATGCTGTAGTTGTTCTGAGTTAACATCAAAGGCATCAGGGTATTGGCCACATATTGTTCGAGACATGCCCCTCAGCAGTGGGTACCAGTGTTGTCTTGGCCAGTTTGGAGCTATCAGGATTATCCTTGGACGTTCTTCCTTGATTTTTAGTAATACTTTGTGTATCAAGGGAAGAGGTGGGAATGCATATGCTGTTAGGCCTTTCCAGCTGAAGGAGAGCGAATCCACTTTCCATGCTAGTGGGTGGAATGTCCTTGTGCAGAATTTTTTGAGCTGGTGATTGTGAGGTGATGCGAATAGATCTATCTGAGGCATTCCCCATTTCTTTGAGATGGTCTTGAAGATGTCCGGGTGCAGTTTCCATTCGTGGGTATTCGATGTGGTTCTGCTTAATACGTCTGCTAGAGTATTTTCTTTTCCCGGTACAAATATTGCCTGTAACTGGATGTTGTAGCTGAGTGCCAGGGTCCACAGCTCCAAAGTCATTCTGCATAGGGGGTATGAATGAGTGCCTCCCTGTTTGTTGATGTACCACATGACTGTGGTGTTGTCTGTCCTTATCATCAACTGGCCCTCTTTGAGAAATGGTCTGAACTTTTTAATTGCCAGTTTTACTGCCAGCATTTCTTTTAGGTTGATGTGCAGGTGAAGTTGATCCTGTGTCCACAATCCTTGCACGCATTTGTCCAGCATGTGGGCCCCCCATCCTAGGTCTGAAGCGTCTGTTGTGATGGTCTGGCTTGCTTGACATCTGCGAAAGGGTAGGCCTGGGTTTGACTGGCATGCCTGAGCCCACCATAGGAACTCCTGTTTTAAGCATGGAATTAGTGGGATTTCTGTTTCTAGGCTGTGTCTGTGTTGGGACCATAAATTCTTTAGGTACCACTGTAGTTTTCTCATATGTAGTCTGGCAAGTGGGACCAAGATTATGCATGATGCCATGAAGCCCAAGGCCTGCAGTACTTTTCTTGCTGTTAACTTGTTCAGCTTTGTTAGTCCCAAGAAGTAAAGAGGGAGTTCTTTTTGTTTTTCTGTAGTTAGGAATGCCATTTGTTTTACTGTGTCCAATTCCGCGCCCAAGAATGTTCTTGTTTGGGATGGTATCAGCCTTGACTTTTGTAAATTGACTGTGTATCCCAGTGCTTGTAGCAAGTAAATGACCCTTTGTAAATCTGTTGTCAGCTTGCTTTTGCTGTCCCCTTGTAGCAGGCAGTCGTCCAGGTATGGGTAAATTTGAATTCCCTGTAGTCTGCAATGGGCGATTACTGATGCCAGGCATTTTGTGAATACTCTGGGCAGTAGATAAGCCAAAGGGCAATGCTGAGAATTGATAGTGCTCTGATCCTGCAAGAAATCTGAGGTATCTTCTACAGATTGGTCGAATGGGGACGTGCAGGTATGCCTCCTTGAGATCTAGAGTTACCAGCCAACACTCCTTGCCCAGCATGGGAAGAAGTTGCTGTAGGGTCAGCATTTTGAATTTTGGGACAATGATGTATGTATTTAAGGCGGACAGGTCGAGAATTGGTCTCCAACTTTTTTCCTTTCTTGGAACTAGGAATAGTCTGGAGTAGAACCCCTTTCCTTGCTCTGCTGTTGGCACTCTTTCCACAGCTCTCATGTTTGCTAACTGCATTATCTGTTGTAGAGCCTCTGTTTTTTGATTTGGAGGTAAATTTGGCATTCCTCTTTTGACTGGTAAAGTGTGGAAGTGGAACCGGTAACCTTGATCTATGGTTTGTAAAATCCACTTGTCCTTTGTTATATAGTGCCAGTTCTTTGAAAATAAGGTTAACTTTCCGCCTAGAGGAGCTGCTATTTGTTCCCTGGTAGGCGGATTTAGGATTAAGTCACTGTGGTTGTGTTGATGTAGTGGCAGTGGTTGTGTCTGTGCCTCTGTTGTTACCTTGCCACTGTCGTCCTCTGTAGGCACCTCCTCTGGATTGGTTTCTGCCTCTGGAGCGTCTATTCCTGCCCCTTTGAGATCTTGTGGAGTCAGGAAAGGACCAATTTTTGGCAGGCCAGTTCCTGCTAAACCTTGGGGGTTGAACCTGCAAGAAATCTTTAACCGTTTGAACAGATTTTGCCTTTTCTTCCATTTTCTTCATAACCTGCTGGGCAGGTGTACCAAACAAACTTGTCTTATCCATAGGAGCATCTAGTAACTTTGCTTTAACATGATCCGGTAAAGCTTGCTCCTTTAGCCATGCATGCCTTCTTATCACTGTGCCAGTCATGGCTGATCTAAATGAAGCCTCCAGTGCATCATAGCCACATTTTAAGGAATGGTTACTAACCTGTTGTATGTTATTTACCATTTCTAATACATATTTCTTATCAAGAGATTCATCAGTGGTTAGTTTTTTAGTTAACTGATCAAGCATAAACTCTTGGTATTGTATCATGTGAAGCTGACAGTTTAAAGCTCTAGCTGAGAGAGTAGCTGAAGTGTAGACCTTTTTGCCCCATCTGTCTAATGACCTTGCTTCCCTTTCAGAAGGAATAGGGTTTTAGCTATGGTCGGCTACTGCCTTGGGACCCTGGGATATAGTTTGGGTCTGCAAGTGGGGCCTTGTAAAGGTGGTGATGAGTGTCTGGCACCCTGTAAAACCTGTCTGGTTTGGCAGGGGCTGGAGGTAAAGAATCTGGTGCGGAGCAGACATCATTGAAAGCATCATCCACCACAGAGAACAGGAGGTATAGCTAAGGGCCTGTGTTGTGGAAGGTGCAGAAAGGTTCTAAGTCTTTTTCTGGAGTCTGAAAAATCCTGTTGCTGCCATTGGAACTGCTCTCGCATGGCATGTAAGGTTTCACCAAAGGAGAATTCTTCTGGTGGGGAAGCAGCTGGAATGGATTCTTCAGCATCAGAGTCTTCAAAATTGGAGAAAGGAGCCTCTGGCTGGTCAGTTATGTCTGATTCATCGGCAGAATCATCAGATGACACTGGCTCAGGGGGCTCTGCCCTAGGTCTCTTCTCTGGGGGCTGAGAGGCCCTGTCTGGGTGAGATTGAGATCCTCTAATTAATGAAATTAAATCTTCTGCCAGAGTAAGCATTTGAGAACTAGAGGAGGGCCTGGTTGTAGGGGTTTAACAGGCACTGTTTTAGTAGTCTTGGCTGCTTTAGCCCTGGCGAAGGCCTTAATGGACATGGCTGCTGGAGGCCTAGCAGCACCACGTGCTGGGGTAGAGACATCCAAGGGAATGGTGTCTGATAAGTCAGTGGCAACCACCGTAGTGGATAAAATTTCTGAGGCCGATTCAAGAGTGGTAGCAGGGGCCTCAGTTGTAGAGATAGTTTCAGCTGTACTTTGATCAGTTTTCTCGGTTTCGGCCGAAACCGAGACACTCGCGGTTTGCTTAACCATGGTTTCGGCCGAAACCGCGGACCGCGAGTGTCGGTCTTTATCTTTGCGTTTTTTGGCAGATTGGGTAGTCGGAGGATCCGACGGCATAATGTACGCAAAATCAGAACCGAAAAACTGTTCAGCAAACTCCGATCGACGCCTAAGCGTTCGTCGGTTGAAGGAAGCACAGGCCGAACAGGCTGCTACATCGTGGGCTGGGCCTAAACAAGGCAGACAATAAGAGTGGAAATCTTTATGAGGTATTTGTTTCCCACAGGTTAAACAATTATTAACTTTTTCTGACATCGGCTGAGGCAAGAAAGAGTCCCCAACGGGGTACTTAGCTTTAGAAGTCTTCGAAGTAGTATTCGGTAGAAGTAATCTCTGGATCCGACCGACCGGCACTTGCGAACAGCTTCTGCTTCGGGCGCCACGCGGCAAGAAAGACTGAAGAAAATGGCGTCGGCTGATGCCTTTATACCCGAAGACCAACAGAGATGACGTCGGGTGAAGTGCGACATCAGCCGAAGCCGGACCCGGACTTTGGAATCCGGCCGACTGAAGGGCTGCCTGACGACAGGACAACCCAGTTGTTATGACTGCAGATGCATCCATGAAGGACATCATCCAAAATTAACTTGCTCATAACTTCTGTATCACCATACCCCAGCTTTGAATACACTAAATGATCTGACTTACAAATGAGCAGTCCCATTCAGTGCTACACAGTGAATGATATGCTATTAGCTCACGGTGTTGTTAGTACCGTTACTGTGGCTGACCTCTTAACAGCTACCTGCTCCACTAATCTTCAGTGTAGATTAGTCCCCATTTGATACAAAATAGTAAGTAACAGTACAAGTCCATCTAAACTTGTAAGGGGATGGTGCACTTTTACTCTACTTGTTTAGATAAAGTTGATTTAATTAAGAGTTCTGCTGTCGCTGGTTGTTTACACCCTAGTCTGTAAGACTGAGGTTTGTTGAGCAATAGCTATGTTATAGCGCTCCTGTATGTTACCAAATATCAATATCCAGCAGTCTAGAGTGAAGTAAAGGTTAAAAAATGTTGCAAAAAAAATGAGGGGATGACCCTATCTTCTTTCAGGTTATTCTTCTAAAACACACAACTTTGACTATTGCTTTTTTTTTTCATGTAGGTTTCAGTAAAGTGAATCTCCAATTTAATAAATATTTTATTTGATTGTGCTTGTTTACAACAGGCATCCACCTCAGAAATCTGCATACTTTTTGCTTACTGATGTGCACAATTTAACCTGCAAGATAAAATATATCAATTAATATACAATCCACATGTATTGCAAGTTGGTTTATTATGTAAAACATTTTGGAAATCTGATATTTCCTTGTCTGTGTGTGTAATTATCATGTGATATGCAAATTGTATGCTTATTAATTGTCCCTTTTTTGGTCCAGATGCCCCTGACTGTCATAGGTTTTATCTATCATTACAAATGACAAACAGTGTGAGAGCTGCAAAATGAAAGCTCATCAACAAGTAGAAACAGTTCAAAGCATAAAAATCAAAAGTCAGAGCTTACAAACACTAGCGTAAATTATTTACTCAAACTATAACAAGCAAAGTTTTCAGGTAGAACACCCTTTCTAAATGCACACGTCACAGTAAGATTTATGTATTTAAGAATGATGTGATTTAAGTCACATTTTAAAAGATGGTGCTATTTTAAAGGGTTCTATATTATGTATAGTGATATACAGTGATATTTTGTCTTTATTTAACCAAATGGTTTCATGCATTTTTTCCAATTAGCTGAAAAATCAGAATTCAACCATAAAACTATTCATGATAATAAATGAAGTTGTAACATACATTTCCAGGTCAGGATTTCCTATTCCACCATCTTTCCATTCTCTTATATAATATCCCAAAGCCATTCTAGGTTTGTTGGAGTACCATACAAACTTCAAACAAATGTCATTAGATTTTTTTAATGCATTCTTTAGAAAGAACTATATAAGTTGTACAATTTTTAATATGTTGGGCAAAATGACCATTTTGATTTTAATCAACCTATCTTCTATAAGGAAAAATAACTTGCTCAATTTGTTTACTATAATTCATTGCTGCTATGTTGTTATAATTACATGTAAACGTAACCCCTAATACAGAAAAAAATCACTTCCCTAATAGTATTCATCAAATAATTTAACTCTTTTGCAAATTAATAAGGTTTATTTGGGTTGAACCTTGGACCTCACAGCAGTTGAAATATTTTTTTCTATTTGTTAGTGAAGAATCAATATAATCTATTGTTTACAGCACATTATCAGCAAATAAATGAATTTTGGAAGTATACTGATCATTTATTTTAAATCCTACCATATTTGTTTAACTGGTTAGAGGGTCAACAGCTAAAACAAATAATAAAGGAGACAAGGGGAAAACTTGTTTTTTGCCTTTGTTTATTTTTACTGACTGAAAAATAAGATTCTAGCTTAATATATGAATATGAATTCTGACAAAGATGATAAATAACATACATAAAGTTAAATGGAAAAAATGTACATTTCTAGTACTTTAATTAAATAAGGCAAATTTACTGAATCAAAGGCTTTATCTTGATTCAGGTTAATTATAAACAGTTCTTGTTTTTTGCTGTTATCTATATGTAATTTGTGTGAAAACTCTTAATGTTTATAATGTACAAGTGTATATCCAGCATTGGTTTTATATACTTCATACCTTACATTTTAAGGTCATAAGTGGGATGAAGTAGACAGGTACACAGCTAAGTATTTCAGGTAAAATGTCTGCAACATTTTACACCTTCTTACAGAACATCATACATATGTATAAATATTTCAAGCACAGGCATTAATGCCCATCTAGCCTGCTAATATATGTACCAAAACACCTGTTCTCGTAAGTGTCCAGGCTGTTCTTAAAAATATCTAGACTAGTACTTACTTGCTTTAATGTAATTTGGTAGTCTGCTAAATGCATTAGCTGCTCTGTCAGAGAACCACTTAGTAAACTTCTTGTTCCTATAAAATCTCCTACATGGGTTGTCTGATGTTTCTCTAGTACTTTTTGATAACCCCAAACATTCCCAGATGTAGCTGTCTCTAAATGCCCTATATACGTGAATAAGATATCCTCTTAGACATCCGTAAGAGACACTGTACAAGTCCAGGGGTTTTAGTCTTTCATATCCATGGATGTCCTTGGTATATTTCAACTGTACTATTTCCAGTTTACGCATGCTTGTTTTCTTATAAGGTTTCCATATTGTTATTCCACACTCAAGTTTGGGTCCAATGTAACTAACAAAGAATGACTTCTTCTTTTCTGATTTCCTAGACTTTACAGATCTTTTTATATAACCTATAGTTCAATAATTATCATTAACCAACTGTTTTATATGATTAGAAAAACTCAAAGCTGGATCTACCCATATATCCAGGTCCTTAAATGAATTTAAAGTTTCAATCACTGTGTGCAGTATTAAATATTCACCTTTCAGTTTATGTCTCCCAAATCTCATATTCTTAGTTTTTGATGTATTTATCAGCATATTATTCTTCTTTGTCCAAATGGTCAATTTAGTCAAGTTCTTTTGCAGACATGCTTTATCTGTAACACGTAATCAGTTTACTCAAGTTCAAGTCGTCTGCATATAGACTGTAGAACACCAGAGATGAAAAAGTTAGGTATGAAAGATGTAATCTAAACAAGTAAGGGCCTAGGGCAGAGCCCTGTGGGACACCCTGACTGTAACCAAGGATTTCATCTGTCCAGTTGCTGTATGATACTTGCCATGTCCTATTTGTAAGTCAAGCATCATTTACCAGAAAGCAAGCTTGGCTTACTTAGTTAGAGAGAAGCATGTCAGAATTTGTACTAAAGGTTTCCAAAGCAATATCATAGACTTGATGAAGAGATGAGTACAAATAAAACATAATTCTTATGTAGGTATACATACATACATATATATATATATATATATATATATATATATATATATATATATATATATATATATGGATCTACTTCATAAGATCGACAGACCATTTGATCGACATTCATTTGGTCAACAATCAGTATTCAAGGCAAAAACCTGGGATTTGCCCCCCTCCCCAATGTTGTGCGACCCTGGAGTTGATATATATATATACACATATATATATATATATATATATATATATATATATATATATTTATATATATATATATATATATATATATGTAGTTAGAGGTGTGTGGGGGGTACAGACCCCCACATAGGGGGGGGGCGAAGCCCCCCCACCTATTTTCGTTTAAAATGTTTTAAACGGAAATAGGTGAGGGGCTTTGCCCCCCACACCCGCCAATGTGGGGGGCTGTGCCCCCCCTAACTATATATATCAACTCCAGGGTCGCACAACATTGGGGAGGGGGGAAAATCTCTGTTAAGTGCCTTGAATACTGGTTGTTGACCAAATGAGCTTTTGACCAAGTGAATGTCGATCAAATGGTCTGTCAATCTTATGAAGTAGACCCATATATATATATATATATATATATATATATATATATATATATATATATCTATGACAGTATAAGAAAAAGAACAAAGGGCAGTTTTGTAGCATGCAACCAGACACAAGAGTATAAAGTACAAAATCTGCATTGTGTTGTAGGTATAAGCTAACAGCAGACCTAGTCTATAAGACAAGTCAGCCGATGGCAGTGCTTCCTGTCATGGACAAGCACTGAAGTTACAGATCTGTGAGTGTATACTAAAATGCATCTTTGCAATGGTACACTAAAAATGGTTCTCTGCAGTGGTACACTAAATGGCTCTCCAGAGTGGGTGCTCATTACTGTAATGTCTCTCTCCAATGGGGAATATTCATTCACTAACATGCCTCTGCAGTGGGTGCACATTCATTTTCTGTAATGGTCCTCTGCAGTGGGTCCACATTCACTAACTATAATGGTTCTCTGCAGTAAATATACATTCATTCTCTGTAACAGACCTCTGCAGTGGGTGCATATTCATTCTCTGTAATGTGCCTCTGCACTGGGTGCACATTCATTTTCTGTAATGGTCCTCTGCAGTGGGTCCACATTCACTAAAAGTGATGGTTCTCTCCTGTGGGTGCACATTCATTCTCTGTAATGGACTTCTGCAGTCGATCCGCATTCGTTCTTTGCAAAGGTCATCTGCAGTCGGTGTACAATTCACTGCAATGTTTCCCTGCAGTGGGTGCACATTACTGTAATGGTTTTCTGTAGTGGCTGAAGGTTCACTAACTGTAATGGTCCTCTGCAGTGGGTGTACATTCATTCACTGTGATGGCTCTCTGCAGTGGTTGCACATTACTGATGGCTCTCTTGCAGTGGGAACACATTCATTCTCTGTAACGGTTCTCCATAGTGAGTGCACATTCACTCACTGTAATAAGTTAATGTACATTGCTGTAATGGTTTTCTGCAATGGATGAACATTCACTCACTCTAATAGTCCTTTGCAGTGGGTGCAAATTCATTCACAGTAATGGCTCCCTTTACTGGGTGCACATTTACTCTCTGTAATGGTCCTCTAAAGTGACTGCACATTACTGTAATGGTTTTCTGTACTGGCGGAACATTCACTCACCGTGATGGTCCTCTGCAGTGACTGCACATTCATTCTCTGTAATGGTTCTCTCCAGTGAATGCACATTAATGTAAGGGGAACATTCACTCACTGTAATGGCCCTTTGTAGTAAGTACACATTCATTCTACGTAATGTTTTTCTGCTGTTTTTAATTTCTCCAAGTCTTTTGGGTTTCTAATACCATGATGGGAATGGACCCCATTCCCAAGTCAAAGTACAATTAACGTTCATGAAATTAGTATTGTTTCACTCTTTGATGTCAGCCAAAAGCACTCTTTGCAGCACCTGCAATATGACCAGTAATGACTCCTTCTGCAATTCGTATTGTGTTACATGAATTGGTAACATATCTAAATACAATTGTAAATTATTTTTTATAAGACCCGTTGCTCCTTCTACTATTGGAACTGTCTAGGTATCTTTCTTCCACATGGCTCTCGTTTTTGCCTCCAGATCTAGGTATTTTATGACTTTGTGTCTCTCTCTACACAAGACACTGTAGTCACTAGGTGTTGCGATTTCAATGATCAATGCTACTTTTGTTTTCTTTTCTTGGACCACTATATCCAGTTTTCTAGCATCTATCTTTTGAACTGTTGGTATTGGGTAACCTCATGTGATATAAAATTCATCATTTTCTATGATTATTTGTGGCTCATGTTTCCAGTGTTTTTCAACCACTTCAGTACTATAATGTTTGCCCAATCTCCAGTGTAACAGTCTCGTCACATTATTATGCCTTTCAGTATACAGACCCTCTGCCATTAGTGCGTTGCAACCAGCAACAAGGTGTGTGACTGCTTCCAATTTGGTTTTACAAAACTTACATATGTCTGTTTATCCCACGTGTTCAATGGACTTTTAAACCAGCGTATACATAGCCCCCTATCTTGGGCCGCCAATATTAACCTTTCATTTACTGATGCAAATTCACGTCTCCTTAACCATTTTGGCGTTTGTTCTTGATCAGCATAAGGCTCTTTCAGAAGTTTTCTATACTCGCAACTATATTTATGTTTTTTTCCACATTTCTTGCCTTCTCATCTGGTCCTTCACCTTATATTCTTTCTTTTGTTTTTTAGCACATTCAGTTGCTGCCTGGTTTTTATTTACTTCTGGTTTGATTTCCATTCCTGCTTGACGTCGATATGCGTCTGCTAAATTAAGCAGAGATGTCATCTTGGATTTATTCTCCTCATGTTTCAAAACTTTCACTACATTTGGATCTTGTGAAGTCAGTAGATATGTGTGGAGTCCCATGATTGCAGATTTATACATGTAGACAATTTCAAGGAGGTCCAGCCCTCCTTCAGAACGGGGAATATATAATCTTGGTATACACTGATTTTTATAAATCATTTGGTGAGCATGAAGCATCCTTCTTGTTTTAATATCCAATCTATCCAACACTTTTTGGGGCCAGTCAGTCACTCCAAAAATATAAGTTAGGACAGGAAGAGCAAATTGATATATGGCTTGGATCTTGTTCCTAGATGTCAATGCTGTTTTCAGGATTAATTTAAGTCTTCTAAAATACTCCTTACTGGGTTTTATTCGCATTTGTTCATGTTTTATTGCTGATCCTTCATCATTTCCCAAGTACTTATAAAAGAACTTGAGCAAGAGGGAGTGTATATCACATTCTTGTCCCAAACTGGTGTTTTCCTGGTGCTGCAGTTTTCCTTTTTTGAAGGTTGCTTTTGCACATTTATTAAGACCTAATGACATTCCAACATCATCTGAAAATTTCTGACAACCTGCAGCTGTGCTTGCAGTTCCTCATCTGAGTTCTCATCAGTTTTAAATCATCGACAAAGAGAAGATAAGAAGTCATTAGACTTTGTTGTTTTCTAGGAGCCAAATTGTAGCCATTGCCCAAACTGTTAAGTAAACAACTTAATGGATTAATGGCAAGGCAGAATAGCAACAGTGACAGAGTGTCACCCTGGAATATCCCCCTTTGATTTTTTATCGCTGGGATAATAATCTGTCCTTTATCATGGCTTAATTGCAAAGTGGTTTGCCACTGTTTCATGGTTACTGTAATGTAGTCAATCAATGTTGGGTGTATGTTATACATTTTTAAGCACTCTTTATCTATGAATGTGGGATACTATCAATTTTTTTTTGTAGTCAATTTATGCCATATTTAGATTCCTCCCCTTCTGCATTGAGTGTACACTCATTCACTTTAATGACTCTGTGCAGTGGGATCATTACTGATAACCTTCCAGCTGAATTTCTTCAAATATCAGCCAAAGCTATCGCCTACCCTGTCTCCATCCTCATAAACAGATCCATAAAAGAAAGTACTTTTCCCTCAATCTGGAAAATATCTCATATCATACCCCTACACAAAGGAGGCAAAGCCGCAGACCTTTCTAACTTTCGTCCTATAGCACTACTATCTCCACTAGCTAAAATCATGGAAAAATGCATACACAAACAACTACTTACCCATCTCCTTCAAAACAATCTACTTGCAAATACTCAACATGGATTTAGACCTTCACATAGTACTACCACTGCTCTACTTTCCTTTTCCAACACCATCAACTGTAATCGTAACAACAACAAACTAACCTCTTCTCTTTTCCTAGACCTGTCAAAAGCCTTCGACATGGTCAACCACACACTTCTGCTACACATATTAAAATCCCTTGCTTTGGATACCTCCTCCTTAACCTGGTTCTCTTCTTATCTCGAAAACAGACAACAAGCAGTACTCTGGAAAAATTGTCTATCTTCACTACTACCTATCTCTTTAGGAGTCCCACAAGGATCCATACTAGGCCCACTCCTATTCTCTATCTTTATTAATGACCTCCAAGCATCTATCCAAAACACTACATGTATACAATATGCAGATGATTCCACAATTATTTGCACAGCCTCCACTCAATCTGAACTCCACTCACTCACACAAGCTACCTTTTCTATCGTTGAACACTGGTTCTCAAAAAGATGTCTTCTCCTCAATCCCAAGAAAACAAAACTACTACTTTTCTCACCTACACACAAATCTACACAACTTAACTTCTCTATTACTGCAGGTGATAACTCCCTCATCTCCCCAGACTTATCAACCAAACTACTTGGTGTTACTATTGATAATAATCTAAGCTATGATTACCATGTCAACAATACCATAAAAGCAGTCAATAAAAAAATTGGCTCACTATACAGAATCAAACCCTACCTAACACCTGAAGCACGGACCACCTTAGCACAAACACATCTCATCTCGACCCTATTGTATGCCTCCTCTATTTACACTAACCTCTCAAAAAGTAACCTAAAGAAACTTACGACATCCTACCACAATATAGCTCGCTTTGCCACAGCATCCCAGTATAGAACACACCACTGTCTAAACTTAAAACAATTACACTGGTTGGAACTTCCCAACAAGATTATATATCAACAACTCCTAATAACACATAACATATTATATCAACCATCTAAAACACCTGCTCTCACTAATCTTCTGAGCCCTTATAATAACCTGAAACAACTACGTTCTGCGGAAAAGCTTCAAGTCAAAACAACTCGAATCACCAATTCTGCAGGTAACTGCCTTTTTCCCCAACGCAGTAGGCAAGATATGGAATAACCTCCCATCACACATTACCTCGATAGGCTCCTTTGTTCTTTTTAAAAAACAACTTCTTGCACATCTTAAAAACTTCTGGCTCTGCTCTTGTACCAATCCCGACTGAGAAACCTAATACCTTCTACTATCATTCTTCCTCACTTCTCAACTGCAATCCTTCTCTGTGTTCTCAAACAACCTAATGACTCTACAGTTTCTACTGTTCTCAAAAAAAAAATAAAAAAATAAAAAAATTATTATATATTGTATATACACTAATATGTATGCAATGATCTGTATGGAGTGTAGTTCTAGATATAATCAATGTCTCTTGCAATACGTAAATAGTATTTTATGTGTTCTATTTTTCTTGATCTAGACTAATAACTATCCATGGTAACTTAATATCTGTTAAAGGAACTCATAGTTAATCTTCAATTTTGTATAATCTTTGTTTTAATTCTGTGGAGCTTTTCTCCCCGGGCCTCCACTGAAAATGGAAATTATCCAGCTGGACTAGCCCGGTCAACAAATGTAAAATAAATAAATAAAATAAAATAAATAACAGTTCTCTACAGTGGATGCATATTTACTCACTGTAATTGCCCTCTGCAGTGAATGCACATTCATACACTGTAATGGTTCTCTGTAGTGGATAAACATTATTGTAATGGTCTTCTGCAGTCACTGCACATGCACTCACTGTAATGGTCCATTGCAACAGGTGCACATTACTGTAATAGTTCTTTGCAGTGGGAACACATTACTGTAATAGTTCAATGCAGTTGGAGCACATTACTGTAATGGTTCTCTGTAGTGACTGCACATTCACTCACTGTAATGATTCTCTTCAGTGGGTGTCCATTACTGTAAATGTTCTCTGCAATGAATCTTTATTCATTCTATGTAATGGTCCTCTACAGTGGGTCCACATTATTGTGATGGCTCTTTGCAGTGGGTTCACATTCCTTCACTGTAAACGTTTTTCTATAGTGGATGTTTATTAAATCTGTAATGGTTCTTGGCAGTGGTTGCATATTCACTCATTGTAATGGCTCTCTGCAGCGGGTGCACATATATACTGTCTGCATGCACCAAAGTTTGAGTGCACCTAGTGGAAGTCAATTTCAAAGACATTATATAACAACACCTCTTAAGCTGTCTGCTCTGAAGGTTAGCCTCTCTAAAACCTTGCCCTCTAAGGAACTCTGAATGTGAGCCATATGAAATAGATAATTAAGGAACATTAAAGCATACCTTCTTACCATACTTATCAAAGGTTTCGTTTCCCAGTTCAAAGGAAATACTGGTAATCAAATTTTGGTTACTTTGAGACCCCATGCTGTGCGAAATAGATAAAAAATATCTCCTTTGGGATACTTCTCCAAAGAGTCAGCCTGCTCCAATGGAGGCTAGTAAAGATAGCTACATTTACTGACATCTGACAAGATACAGTCAAGACAATTTTGAGTATGGAATACAGCATTTCTGAGGATAGTCTCAAGTGGAACGATTACCTACAATTCAGGTCAGACTTGCCCTAAGTAAGTATTGTGACATTTACTGACAAGTGAGCAGGAACAGCCACTCAAAAGTGAATTTTATTATCAATATTTTGCAAAACAAGAGGCCTTTGGGGAGGTAGGAGTGGAGGACAATGAACTTTCATTATGCATGTCTATCTCAGAAAAAAACAAATTCCTTAAACTCCACAGACCTTACTCAGCAGGGGACTGAAGAAGAGGGAAACATCTCTATTTAACAACCCTGCATCATTTAATGTTATTCTCACGGTAAAGAGCAGTAGTGGCTGCAGGACAAGTCTCACACTCACTGGGGACTCCAGCTAACAACATATGATCTGTGGGGGTATGGGGCAGATAGAGGAATGAATAACCCAACAATCCACTAGTTGGGACCACCACCAAATGCTGTGCTGGGTCCCATGAGGACTCAACTAAAAGATGCAAGGTGATATCTTACAAAGGCATAGGGAGCCACATAAAGCACTATGTTTTTGGTCTTTTTCACCAAACTGGTCATCCATCACAATGTTCTGAAGAAGATTTCATGGTCTGCAGTGACACGGAAAAGAGGAGGGCCCAAATTTAAGCACAGGAGAGCCTTAAGAAATGTTCTTGCTTGGCTCTGTAGTAGACAGGGATTGAGTACTGACTTTGACCTAAACAAGTGGGGCAGGGAGAGATGGTTGAAGGGGCATGGCCCATGCACCTCTCCAAAAAGTGTGGAAAGGGAGCATATAGGAAGTACAATTTCTCCAGTGAAGGAAAGACAGACCACATCCCATGTGAGAGAGGAAAGGAATGAAGCTGCTTGTTGGCAGAGTCCCTTGCAAAAATGAAGGATGGCCAATGTGGACAGATCATTGGATGTCCCCCTTCAACTCTGCAATCTTGGTGTTCATGAGGGAATCATACAGCTATGCAGAAAAATTGATGCATGACAGACAGTGCTGGTAAAGAAAATTAAAAAAAAAAAAAAAAAAAAAAAATATCAAACAGTTCACTAACACATGAACCATCAGGTACAGGGAGGCACACCAAACTGATTCTACAACACAGGAGTGGATCTAAGGTTCTGCTCCTTAATTAGGAACAGAGCCCCTGGGGTCCTACATGTGGTGGTGACAGATACCCATCTCTCACTACCAGGAGGAGGTGCCAGAGAGTGTCTATTAATTTAAATTTTGCCATGCCTAACAATGCAGAACTGCAGAATAACCTCTCACTAAGGGCTAGTGGTTAAGTATCACAGTAATAATGGTCTTGGAAAAGGACGTAAGGCTAGAGATTTTAGGCCACATTTTTCAGATGCCTTAAACTTAGGCCTGTCTAATATTGTCTTGTATCGCTAAAAAGAGGTCCTCTTCCTGATCCTTCTGCTGGTTTAATTCTGTAGCCATCAAGAGCTGAGCTAGTGTGCAGGACTTTAGCTTTACTTGCCGATGGTGGCTGTCTCATTTGATGTTTTTGGCAATGGTGCTAACAATCATTCCAGGCAGTACCTGTGGCTCTCTCGGTTTGCAATACACTTACTGTAAAAGGCAACAGAATGTTTTTAAGGCACTGAACGTGTAAACTTTTTTCGATGACACATTTTTAAAAGATATGAACTGCAGAAGTATAAGGAAATGAGAGGAATCATTAGGGTACACACATCTTTTAAACCACACGGGGCAATATGGTGGGCCTAAGGCATGTACCCCACTCTGCCTGGGATATGATACATTTAAAGGGCCATGTGAAACAGCAGAGCAGATGTACCCAAGTATTTACGCAGGGGGACTGAATGAAAGATTAGCAATCTTAAGTGATACAAGTATTCGCTCTAAAGAGTATATTAAATGACATATGTCATATGGTAACGAAGGACATCAGAACATTCAGCTGATTCATATGCATCATGACAGCAATCACAAACAAAGAAAATAAAATGGAAATAAATGGCACAGAACGATGACTTTGGTACAGAACTTTTTACTAACATTTTAACTCTCAATTAGCCTCCACAGTATTTGGTAAAAATGTCTCTGTAAACTCTGTTCTGGAACCAGCAGGAAGCTACAGGGGTGCCATTATTGTTGCATCAGGGCAGACAGTAATAAAGGTGCTTTTATCTTACCTTACCAGGAGACTTTTTAAGAGGAGCATATTGCCCACTTTAGAAACACATTTCTCAGCTTTTAGTACAATTTTGCATGATATATGAAATGGTGGCTATCCTGTCAGACAAAATACAGATCTAAATGCCTAGTACACTAAGGAATAAAAATAGCTACCTTCTTGCCAAAGTTTTGTATATAGCTGTCATGACAAACCCAATCCATTTAATATTTTTTCAAATGTTTCCAAAACACGCCTGATAAGACAGATGGATATGATAATTGTCTACTTTCTATGTTGCATTATTAGGGTCTATATTAGAACACCGAGCTTTCAAAATTTTGAGTGTTCTAATATCGACCCATTTTCAGCATATCGAAGAAACAGAAAACCAAATTTTTTCCTAGGGAAAGAATTCGGTTGTCCGTTTCTGTTGCTTCAGTATTTTCAGTGCTGTGGTGGAAAGTTATGGGTCGGGTTCAGGTAAGTGTGCGACTGTGTGGATGTGAGGGTTAGGGGTCATGTAAGTGTGCGATTGTGTGGACGTGAGGGTTAGGGCGGGGTAGGTGAGTTAGGGTTAGGGTTTGGGTTAAGGTAAGTGTATAGTTAGTGGTGTATGTATAGTTTAGTGTAGGGTTAGGTGTAAGAGTTTAGGTGCATGTGTGTGGATTGCTATTTGTTTGGTGTGCTTGTGTTGTGTGTATGTGTTTTGGAACACCAAATTTTTTCCCTAGGAAAAAAATCGCTGTTCTGTATGTTTGATGTTTTTAATTTTCGATTTATAGGGTTTGATATAAGAACACTCGAAATTTTGAAAGTTCGGTGTTCTAATATAGACCCCATTATTACATATGTATGCCATGCAAAGTTATTCTTTGCTATGCCAAATATTCTTTTCTTGATAGGGGTCCATTTAAATTGTTCCACTTAGAATGTTTTGTCTGGCAAAAGAACAATGCCCTTCCCAATATATCTAAGTACACACTGGTGGCTTTTTGTTTGTTCTCCAAACAGTGTGAAGTGAAACAAATGTTTTACCTAAAATGATACTCCAAGTACTGCACAAATAAGCAATGAAAATATTAAGGAAAACAGTGGTAATCAAAAACATGCACACTGGCGAAATGCAAGCATATTTCAGAAATGGACAGTAATATGTACGCAACAGTCCCCAAAATAAAACGTTTCTAAGCAAAACTCACCAATCATAGATGCAGATGTCTGGCTGTTGACTATCTAGAAACTCCCTTGACAGCCCTTCCTCAATAAGATCTACTGTTTGTTTCTTAACACACCAGCTGTAACACAAGAAGAACAGAATACTCGGGTTACTCTATGTTTATTTGGGCACAGTCATTCGTCAATACAGCAATTAGTGGCAGAAGCTTTTCAGACCACATTTTTACATTACAATTTTACTTTGAAATGCATACAACAGTGTCAGAATGTTAGCAACACAATTCACAAAGTGGGCTATGAAAGACTTTATAATCCTCCTAACTATAACCTGTAACACAGAAAATAAACTTCCACTTATTCCTTGGTTTTATTTTTCTAACTACATACCCGATCTGGTGGCATCAAGTCAACAGGCAGTATGCAACAAACATGGCGTGTATGAAAGCGAAATAAAAGGAAAGCTTGATAAGGCATCAACAAACATGTTAGTTATTTTTTGGAGAAGTTCATATATGAATAGACACCAGGATATGTGTTGAAGTTAACAATGAAGGGCTGAAAGAGACTCAAATTTAGAAATAGCTGTTCTCAAGTTTACTTTTAACACCAAATACATATTCATACATAATAATAAAGTCAGTTTTAATTACTGATTCCTTCTGCTACCTTTTCAGAGTACTATCAGGAAGCAAATCAAACCAATGTAGTCAAAATTTATAAAATGTCATATTTTACAGTGTGGCCAAATTAAGCACTTTTGCAAAACTTCTGCAGACTACTATAAGACTCCTTTTTTAATCCCACTTAATCAAGCACAATTAACAATGTTGTTGTTTGTCTTTCAGCTTTTTCCCAGTAAGGGGTCGCCACAGCGGAACTCCGGTCCGCTAATGATTGGCAGTAGATTTTTATGAAACGCCGAGGTGCCAGCTCGACACCCAACCTTCAACTAAGGCACGCCCATTTACGCATGCATGTCTTTCGAATGCTACCCAACCGCAGGGAGGACATGCAGACTCCGCACAGAAGGCACTCCCAAGCCAAGCTGAGAATCGAATGGGAGAACCTCTTGCTGTGAGTTAACAATGCTATCGCCACACCACCGCGGCCTTAAGCACAATTAACAATAAATAAATAAATAAATAAATAAATAAATAAATAATCAGAACTACCACTGCTTAAAGAACCAATACAGAAAATGATCTATGGTAAGTAGAATTGTTGTTTTAAATACCTCATTTTAATAGAAATTTGATGTTTACTGCTTTATTCAAACCATAAATCTGGATATTTAAAACAGTTTGCTGCTAGTATTCTCCTTGGCATGTGACCAGACCATTAAACACTGTTGTCCCTTTGGTGTTCATTTTCTGAAATCTGCTAACCTGTTCAGCAAGGCTGAAGTTCGTTGGTAGTTATGGTTTTGTCACCGTCGCTGTTATGGAACGGTGTTTTGCTTGTTTGACTAGTGAATGTTCGCTGTCTCTTAGGCATTAGTTTAGAGTGTAGTCACAGATGAAGGATGATATTTTTGGCACTTTAGTATTTCACGTGACTGTCTGTGTTATGGAGAGGTTTTCCACTTGAGTTGTTGCCTGGACACTTGTTGGATCTGTGACCATGCAGCTTGTTCACGGACTGCTGCAGCATGATCTACTTTGGGATAATTTTTTGGGTACCCATATTTCGATAACGGAGATGGCAGTATCACACTGTATACACAGAGTCCCTTTATTTGCTGGATTTACTTTGCTACTTAATAATGAGTCCATTCTGCTTGTTCTGTGGCTCTTGGACAGTGTTTGGCTGCCATATGGTTGATTGGATGGAATCAACTGGGTCTCTGACCTTTTTTACTGGTACTATTTTCATCTATTAGCAGCTTTTATGATACTGCCTCGGGGCTATTATTAATTTTAAGATTTTATAATGCCCATTTGAATGCTGCTTTCAAGAACAGCTTGTTATCAAGGATTTAATTCATTTTGTTAATATAAACATTCTGGTCTTAAATTGCTGTTACTCACTGTTGTCTTACCTGCAGAAAATGCTGGAAAAGAATCGCACAAGCAGTGTAAATAACTTTAGATGACTGTAGTCAACATATAACTGAACCATTTCTTTTTTGACAGGTTGAATAAAACTAGCAGTTTTGTATGTGAATCATTCCTTTCAAATACATTTTCCCTTGTCATTGGTTCTTCTATAGCCTTTCCTTTTAATGTCATACTGGAAGGCAATGGTTTCCCTTAATGTGATCATATCTGGACTGCTCATTTTATGTTTGCCCACAATGGGATGCTCCATCTTGTTTTTACTCATTTTCATCCACTCACTATCTGATTGCAGAATTCAGTCTTCATTAACCCTTAGAACCCAGTCACTCCTTGTTTATTCTCTTAATGGATAACATTTTTTCACCCTAATCTTGCATGTTCTTCCATCCAAATAACTTGTTCTTCTCTATCTTCCATTTTCAGTTTTTGATCACACCAAATGTACAGTGTAGACAGAACAAGTACCTTTTCACCAGCAGGACAAAGGGTGGAGGATAGACTGGTTAATGAAGACTGAATTCTCCAAAAGGGCCTAAAATGTTATGTACATAACTTTTGCAGCAGATTTTTTTTTCTTATTTTATTTTAAACTTGATAACCTATAAGCGAGCTGGTCAAAGAGCACTTTTAGACACACTTCCCTTTTCTCTGCATCTCTCTCACACTTCAACTTTCTACCTCTGTTTCCTATGTACGTCTCTCTCACATTTTCTCTGTCCTCTCCCCATGGTATCCTTTCTTGCAACTATTCTCACTTACCTCTTCTAATGTCTTCATATCTCTCTATATAATATGATATGATATTATCCCTGTAGCATAAGCCCATCACAGCATTATGGGTACATCTAATCCATAAAGCTCTGCTAAGCATTTTTCCATCAGTGTTTTGGAACTGTAAACTATATCTTGAATGTTGTAGCATATTCTTGCATCTGTATATATATATATATATATATATATATATATATATATATATTTGTTTTTAATTTTATTTTTTTTTAGAAAATTCCTGTATCTCCAAATATGTTTCGTTCATTTTTTTATGGGATTCTAGTCACCTGGGCTGTGCCTGCAAATGGTCCATTTTGATCAGTGTGCTGCCCTGGTAAACAATATATGTAAATAAATAAATAAATAAATACAAATATGTAACTCCACCATCTTGAAAGCTATGGCAGACCACACTTAGCTTAATAACCGTTTGCCCTAGTTTTTGTCAACCAATGGAAACAGCTGATTATCCTTTCTGAACGCCCTGGTCCTGCCCACATAACCCCTAAGCTGTCCATGGACATCCAAACAGTGTAGCATGTATTCCTTGCAGTCAGAAGGACTTATGCAAAATACTGATTAAGGTTAGACTCCTTAGCAGCTTTAGGCGTAAACAAAGGACTGGACCTCAAAGAAACCAATCTGCATAGAAATCCAAATATGGACAGTTGACGCAATTGAACTGTAATGGGGCTGAAATGAGAGCAGTCGAGAAAAGGGCATTCAAAAATTTCAATTTTTCAGATGCTGCTGGTTCAAATGGGGGTTTAGTATCTCCTGTAAAAAATAAAATCTCAAGGGAACTGAATCCTTGAAAGGAAGACACAAAGAAAAGGTATGCTGAAGGAAAACTTTACACATTTAAAGGGAAACTAGAAAAATATAACTCCTACCCAGCATGAACGTTGGATATGGCAGTCAAATATACCTTAACGGATGGACAGCTTAGATTTCTACCAAATACTGAAGAACCATGGAAACAAGGGTCAAAAAGGAATGTACACAACCTGGCTATCAATGGAAATGGAGAAGTCAAATTCTTACACTTCAGAGTCTAAAAACTGGCATGTTGGGAGAGACTTAGCAGATATTCTCAACGAAAATAAGAGGCAGTTCCATCTAAAACCTCAGGAGTGGGAGCCACATCTGTCTGGGCCAAAACAGGGCTATTAAAATTAACTTGGTTCTGTGAAACCTGGCCTTCTGTCCAAGGGAAGAGAGTCAGAGTGACAATGAAAAATAGTCAAGATGCCCAACTCCTCAGGTCTCACACCAATGACAATGCTGGTAGGTGAGTGAGGAAAACTGACCTGATCCAGGCTCTTGATGCTGATGTCCTAGGAAAAGACCAATAGGGAGAATGAAATGTGAACCAAGCAATGGAGATTGACTGTCCTTTCTCCTTCATGCTCTGAATATGTTGATCAGTTTCAGTTCCAAAGAGCAAATGTTCCTTAAAAAATGCATCTAGCTACTTCTGCAGTGTTAAACGCTACCTGTGCCACAAGGATGCTGACTGCAGATGATGGAGAAGCCTGCTGATGTGCTTCTTTTAACAGACCCATCAGGTAAATCTTCAGCCATATGCTTCATCTCATCCAAAGTATCTCTATGAAAATACAGCATGTGTAACCCTAGGCAACAAGATGGAGGATATTCTTTATGGAGAGGATGGAAAGCCTGAGACTGAACAGTGAGTCTAAGACTAACTAGTGAGATTCGTCTTCAGGGTGGCCACAGATATAGTTATAGCTGGCTTAATGTTCTCTGCCCAGATTGCACAGTCAGGTTGAGGCCTGAAAGTCCTGTTTAAGTTTCTAAGATATGGGGCATGGTGACTGGGTCATTACAAACAGCATTAACTGCATCTCCAGTAGTATCCACCAAAGGAGTGACCACCCAGGAGAAGGCTGGTGTGACAGGCAAGCAGCCTGAAGTCTCTTCTGTATTAGGGAGAGTTGGAGACTGGCTGGCTCCCCTCTTCTTCATCATCTGTAAAACCTCACTTAAATTTAGTGTCCTCTGGAAGGAAAGGACAACAAACTGACCCTTCATCATCATCTTCCATAAGGGAATAAATATGACAAGATTTCATAATCCACATTCTGAGAATGTCCATAGAAGCTTCTGTCAGAGGAAGAAACAGCTGTTTGGAAGTCAACTAACTTGAAGCCAGGGGCTTCACAGTCAGCTACAGAATGATGAAATATACTGCATACTGAAAAGCCTGGACTGCAGCAAAGGAACCTGAAGCTCTGTCAGAGCTGATCGCTCCAACATAAAGAGGGTGGGTGCTGGACATGGCACCTGACTAGAATGACTCTGAACCAATGCCAGAGGGGGCTGGTGTGGGGTCTAAGGAAGCAAAGGTCAATGCAATGTTGAGACTGCCAAGTAGGCCTGCATTTGTAGAGGCAATGCAGACTCCTCTAATGACAACACTAAACCAACCCAAGCTAGTAAAAGAAGAGGACCAAGTGTTGTGGGGAGGACAACATAAGCCCCCCCCTCCCAAGCCAGAGGGGAGAACAACACAAAATGTGAATCTATAACGTGATCCTCTGACACCTGGAGTGCAAGATTCACCAAGTTGTTGAGTCCAAAGAAAAAGTGAGCAATCACATCAGATCCACTTTCACACCTCTCAAATAATATGGAGAGGGGAGGAATAGAAATAAACTGCCTTTGTTGAAGCTATACAAAGACCTTGGCAAGCTCAGCATAACCGACTGCAAGAAGAGCAAAAGATGTAAGTATTGAGGTACATAAGCTAGCTCCTGCATTTGGGATATTCATGGAGAATGCTGGAGAATTGGGCTATGCCACAGAACTCAGCACCACATCTAAAGGATGCGAACAATCAGGAAGAGCATGGAAATGTGTAGCTGTAGGCTGGCCACGGTGGTGCAGTGGTTAGAGTTGTCACCTCACAGCAAGAGTTTCTTCGGTTCGATCCTCAGCTGGGGTGCTTTCTGTGCGGAGTCTGCATGTCCTCCCTGTGGTCACATGGGTTTCCTCTGGGTGCTCCGGTTTCCTCCCACATCCTAAAGACATGCTGTAGGTGGATTGGACACTCTAAATTGGCCCTAGGCATGAGTGCGTGTGTGTGCCTTTCGTGGAAGGTTGGGCGCTGGGCTGGCAAGTCGACACCATAAAACTCTACTGCCAATCAAGAGTGGACAGGTGATCCGCTGTGGCAATCCCTAACCAGGAAAAGCCGGAAGAAGAAGATGGATATGTGTAGCTGTGGATAAAAGTATAGCTCTTGTCCTATCCAATTTAGTACATTTAGCCTAAATGGCTGACAGTTTAACTGACATGACCAACTTCACAATGAAAGGCTTTAAAAACTGAACATACCTAGATAAACAAAGTTCAATGGAAAATCAGGATAGAGACAGGCTGAGGACAGGATGCAGACCACTTTGACTAATCCCCCCAAAAAACATAGAACTAACATGGAAATGCTGAGACATCTCCTGAACATGGCATTCTAACAAAAAGGGATGAAGCTGGCTTTCCACTTCCTAATAATAGCTTCAGTAAACTTGGTAGAAACATCACAGGTTACTGGTGCTGGCGATCAAAACAATAAGTGCATCTATCGTGACTGCTGCTTGAGTGATTACTTGTCACGTGCATAATTATTAGAGGAAACAGACATGATGGCAAAAAGGGACAAAATACTGAGACAAGCCAAGGAACAAAACAGTCTCAGTACAATGGTAGGGTGGCAAAACTCTAAAGGTAGGATAAAGAAGCAAAAACTGCACGACCAAAGTTGTAGGACTACAAAACAGAATGGTGAAAAAGGTTGGTGACCTATACTCATAAAACAAGGGGAAACAAAGTAATCTCCATATAGGAAATGGTGCATGGTATCATGGGAAGGAGTTGGAACAACACTAGCCTGGGAGAGATGTACCACCATGCAAAGAAGCATGGAGCACCAGAGTCCTAAGCGTTAATGAAGACAGAATCTCCTTAACATTTATGTCATGGGTTGGGGAGTATTTGGTCATGTACCTCATAACCACCTGGATAAAAACAGGAATTTGTGAGATACCCATTAAAAAAGATCATTCTGTACAAGTAAACTGCATGATGTGCCACAAATGATTCTTTTCATACCACTAAATGGACGGAAATAAGATATGGCATCAATATACTACTACCAACACTTCTACTCATAGTTTAAATCTGATTAGCACTTACAAAAATTATACAGTATATGCAACTGTGATTTTAAAACTAACTATAGGCTACTACTGAAAAATTACATATGGTGTTATCTGCCTCGCACAAAGTGAACTGATTCAGAGTCAGACATCCTGAGTCTTACCCAGCAGTCAGTATGTCATTACCACAGTTACTGCAGCATGGCTGTCGAAAGAAATGCACAAAAGAAGTGGAAAATAAGTGATGTGCAAAAGTGACATTTGAAAAGTGGAAGAAGAGAATACACAAGTTTCAATATGTCACCAGATGTACATTGCAAACCATATACACCTTTCAGGACTCGTAAAACTGTGGTGCATAATTCAAGTCAAGACAGAAATAGCTCCTCTACAAGGTGATGTGCAATTGATCATGGGAAGACAAATAGGGTAGCAATGGGGAAAGGTTAACATATACATGACTAAGAACACAGAAGGAAATGAAAAGGACTTTGTAATGTAAGACACACTGGGACGATGCAATTATACTGACTGCTAATATACATACCTACAATGTTTGCAGAATGAATAGCTAAAGTGTATTCCAACATCAGAGTTGTGCTTAAAAGTTCTGTCACAGCTCTCCAGTTTTACTTTCCACAAATGGTAAGTTTAGGAAGAAACTAGTAAACTACAGGACCATTTATCTCATCTCTATCCCTAGAAAAGTTATGGAAATTTCCTGCGTGATAAGCAAGTTCAGTTCCAGGCCCACCACCTATATCTGTAGGAAAGTTATGGATATGGAAATCTCCTGAATGTTAAGTTTCCTGCAGGTGATCAACAATATGGCTTCATGCAGCAAAGTTCTTGCCTGTACATCCTGATCTTGTTCTGTGACACAGTCAGCACTGACAAAGGGACCCCATGAAAATGCAGTGCAGCTAACTTCAGAGAAAGGTCTTTAGATACAACATCTCACAGGTATTTGGTGGGAAATGCTGAAGGACATGCAGTCCAAAATCATTAAACGTCTACTGTGATGTGAAGCAAAGCATGACAGTTAACAGAAACTGAAGAAGAGCACATGGCCAGTGAAATACTCCACGTTTCAGTGCCTGGACCAATCCTGCTTTAGGTATTGGTGTTAGAAACTGCAGAGAGGATGTGTGCAAAATAAAACAGATACAAGAACACTCACCACATCAGTTGATCTTTGAGAGACAGTAAACTCACACTTGAATGCATCCTATCAGTGACCTTGTGTGCTGCTCTCCAAAAAACTCAAAGGCCCTGCCTGTATGACACTCACAGATGAACGCATGCTTAAGTTAGGGAAGTACATACTCCAAGGAGTTCTTCACCTCTGCTCTAGCCAGATTCAATTTGAGAGAAAATACATTAAATTAAAATCTATAAAATAATAAATGTGAAGATCTACTTATATTCAAATTGTGCTGAAACGACAAGGAAAACAACAGAACAAAGGAACAGAGAGGTGGAATGGAGATAGAAAAGAAGCATTTGCTGCAGAAGACCAAGAAATCATTTGATATGGCAAAAAAAAAATACCTACAATCTCTTACTTTAATGGGGATTTTGTAGTTGATAACTCTTCAGCAAAATTCCAAACAGTGACATATCTAACTAATGAAGCAGGAAACACACAGACCTGTAATTCCCAAAGTACGCCCTGCTCTTCCAGCCAAACTCCATACTGAGGTAATTTACGAATGCATGCACTGATGGCCGAGAGGCTGCAGTGTAAATATCAGTTGCAGACACATTCATAAATGTAACACAAGACACGGACACCAATTTGGTAGAAAAGACCATTACCACATTTCCAAAAATGACTAACAATTTAAAGGAGGAAAATAATGCACTATGTATGTCTTGTTCTCCTGCTGAAAAAATATAGAAAAAAAATCAACAGCTGATCCAAGACAGAAGTGCAGCTTTATAGTTCTTGACCAGAAGGCAAAAGAGACATTTTCTCACTCTGAGCCTCTAAGGAAAAAAATACAAGCTGAACGATCACTCTCTTCTGGGACAAATGTTAGGACAAAAACAATGACTATTATTTGAAAGGACCAGAAAAAAATATAACTGTGAAACAAAAGATAAGGATCTTTCTGCCCCAAGTCTTAAGAGGCAGTCCTGTTGAGTCAGCAAGCTCAAAATACACATAAACAGCACATTAGTTAGAAAACTAAAGTGTCAGGAAAATGAAAGTTTTTTTTTAAGGCTTAAGATGCAGAACTGCTTTCAAAAGTTGGTTAATCAGACAGCAATGCATCAAAGTCCTACACGCAATGAGGTCACAGAAAAAATAAATAAATAATGGCCAACACCACATAAAGTAGAAAATGAAAACTCAAACTGAACACTCACTCCATTGCAGGGTATATCGCAAGGTTACGAAAATAAAATTGCCACCGATTCCAAAGACAACCACAAAGTATTCTACAGCTATATCAAGAATCTCAATTGCGACACTCAGATCTGCTCTGAGCTAAAGCACAATGGCACTAGATATACAGAACCAACTGATATTGCAACATCCTGGCAGATAGGTTATGTGCAAACTTCACCCCCCACCCCCAAAGGGCCCATCACTATACCAGAAGAATGCAAAGCGCCTGTAATCACGGCTGCACAAGTAAAGACCGCACTCTCCAAAGCCAAGAACACAGCATCCATGGGACCTGACAACATCCCAGGCTGCGTTCTGCATGAACTACAAAACGAACTGGCACCCCTCCTAAGTACCATGTTCAGTCATAGCCTCACTTCAGGCTTTGTGGCGCATAGCGACAGTTATCCCACTCCACAAAGGGAGCTCCACCATGGACCCCGAGAACTAGCACCCAATTAGCCTGATGAGACTGGTCCGCAAAGCCATGGAAAGTATCATCTTGGAGCTTATAAACAAGGACATAGGTAACCACCAAACTCTGGACCCAACTCAGTTTGGGTTTGTAAAAGGTAGGTCATGTCTCCTAAACCTGAATGACTTATTTGAAGCAGTCACCAGAGCTGTGGACAAGGGTAAAGTGATGCACACAGCCTATCTTGACCTCGCCAAGGCTTTCAACACCATCCCCCACTCAGGAATTATAGATAAACTCACTAGACTGGGTATAAATCCCTATGTCACAAGATGGGTGGCCACCTGGCTCACTGACAGAACCCACACAGTGAAAGCAGCCGACTCCAAATTCAACTTCAGACCAGTGACAAGTGGAGTACCACAGGGCTCAGTCCTGGGTCCTCTCCTGTTTGGCATCTACTTCTCAGGAGTCCAGGTTAATATGACAGGTCTTTGGCTAACGAAGTTAGCAGATGACTGCAAACTAGATGCCATAATAGAATCACCTAATGATGTGGACATTCTACAAAAGGTTTCTCACTGAGACTGATGCTTGATCTCAAAGTCATGGTCGCAAGCTCAATGCCAAGAAGTGCATTGTCATCTCCTTTGGGAAAAACACTGTACCCATGAACTACCACATAGGCAGTCACCTACTAAACACTGAAAGTGTGATAAGAGACCTTGGGACACAGGTGGACAGTAGTCTCTCCTTTGATAATCACATCACCACAGTAGTCAGGAAATCCTTCTACGTGGCACACCTCATCACAAAGAAGTTCACCTGCAGAAAAAAAAAAGAGGTCATTGTTCCTCTCTACTCATCCCTCATCAGACCCATTATAGAGTACAACACCTTATTTGGCATGTACCTCGCAAGACATCTACAACAACTAGAAAGGCCACAGAAATACCTCACTAAGAGGATTATTGGCCTCAAACAGATGACATACGCAGACCGTCTCAAAACACTACAGCTCTACTTTGTCGCTTATCGCCTACTCGGAGGCGACCTCTGCCTAACATACAAAGCCATGTCAAACCCACATCTGTTGGACATGCTATGCTTAAAGAAACCCCAATTCCTCCGAGCCACACACTCCAGGGACCTAAACCTTGCCACCACAATAAACAGAACATACTGCAAGGATAGATTCCTATCCCAGAGGGCTTCCTATGCTCTGGAACAGACTACCCATGCATGTCAAGCAAAGCTCCTCATTAATCCTCTTTAAGAGGAATCTCGACAATTGGATGGGAAATAGGAAATTCACCCTGGGGATCACTTCTGTGGCTTTGCTAGACAGGGCCGCAGGAAAATAACTTTTCTTGGGTAGCGAAAGTCAGAGAACTCTTTTGGCTAGGCTTATATAGGCCCCAGGACCGATAGCCTAGTACCTACCTATGAACCTATATACATACTCAAGGTCAAGCAGAATCCCAGCAACCACCCAAAGCAAGATAGACAGCCAGTTCTGTTCAGGATACCTGTGCACTGTGTGACATGCATACACACAAACACATGTACATGTAATTTGAAGGACAGCTGATTTACCCAATTGTTTGTCTTTGGGATGCAGGAAGAAATCGGAGTACCCACAGAAAATGCAGAGGAATCACAGGGGATAAGAAACCCCCACAAAGGAGTAACTCCAGCTGAGAATTACAGCATGGAATTGGGCAATGAGAGACAATGCTAACCGTGTTCAGTCTCAACACCCTCACAATGAACAGATATCTGGAAATCTAAGAGATATGTCATTGTCCATGTTGGACTGAATGACTTGAGATGTACCTCCCTGACTACATGAAAAGAAACATGGAAGAGCTCTCGGATCATATGGCCCAGACAGGTATGACCTTAGCCCTGAGTAGCATCCTACCTTCGCCCAGAATGATACCACAGTATAAGGACAAAATGATTGACTTCAACAACTGGCTAAGCTTCTGATGTCATTCAAAGGGGATTCAGTATCGGTCTGCCTGGGACGACATGATCGACAAACCATGACGCTTTGCCAGAGATGGTCTGCACCTGTCACCCCTGAGATTCAGCTTACTGGCTAAAGCTCTTGCCACCCATGTAGTGCCTTTTTTAGGCAAGGTTCAAAGGACAAAACCACCACCATAACAGATACAAGCATGCAAAATCTGAAGGTAATGTTACTCAATGCTAGAACTCTAAACCTCAAAATGCACTCTCTCGATGCACTCCTAAAAATGGAGAACATCGATATCTGTGCAGTAACTTAGAGCTGGTTCAAGGCTCCAGCGAGCACCCCTGCAATATCAGGCTACAACTCTTACCACACTTTTTGGCCACCCAACCAAGACTGAAACACTAAAGGTGGAGGAGTGTCCATATTCACCAAGGATATTCACACCTCCAGGCTAGTTGCCCAACACAATGCATCCGAAATTCTCCAGGTGCAACTAACACTAGGTAAGACTACAATCCAAACTGTAGCTTGCTACAGATCCCCCACCAAACCCCAAGATTCTCACTACACCTTTTTAAACATAGTGGAAAATATTAAGATAACACCAAACACCCTAATACTGGATGATTTCAACTACATTGCCATTAACTGGGAAAACTACTCGGGTACCAACACCTTTTCCTAACGGTTCTTGGAATTCATAAATTCCAATGCCCTGGATCATCTAATCCACTGTCCCACCAGGGGATCCAATATCCTAGACCTGGTCATTATCAACATGGGAGATAGATGCTCTACACCTGTGGTCACAGTCTGTCCATAAGCTAATCACCCTTGACATCCACATCCCACCCCCACCTCCCAGTAAGGAAACCTCTGTAAAAAAACTTCTCCAAAGCCAACTTCATGCTACTCAAGTCAGAAGTGACAAACTTCATGACACCTATGCAGACGGGAACTGAAAGTTCGACTGCTGAATCCTACACTAAGACACTATGCGAGCACATACACTCATGCATCAATGTGCCATTTCAAATGGAACCAAGACGCTCTCCTCCAAAAAAAGGAAGCCAATCTGGTGGTCCACTGCCATAAACCAACTATACAACAGAAGGTAGAAACTGTTGCAGAAAAGAGGAAAATCCCAGGATGCAAAAAACTCTCTTATCAGCGTCATTAAGAAGCTGAGATCCTTCATAAAATCCTCCAAAGCAAGTTACGAAAATAAAATTGCTAAAGATTCTAAAGAAAACCACAAGGCATTCTATGGTTATGTTAAAAATCTAAATGGCAATGCTCAGATCTGCTCTGAGCTACAACAGAATGGCATTAAATATACTGATCCCAAGGATATTGCCAATATCCTGGCAGATCGATTTAGTGCCAACTTCACCCCACTCTCACCCCCTAAAGGGCCCATCTCACTACCAAAAGATTGCCAAATTCCAGTAATCACGGCCACACAGGTAGAAACCACACTCTCCAAAGCTAAGAATACAGCATCCACGGGACCAGATGACATCCCGGGCTGTGTACCACATGAACTACAAAATGAACTGTCACCTCACCTAAGTGTCATGTTTAATCAAGTCTCACCTCAGGCTTCATGCCCACTGAGTGGCACACAGCTACAGTTATCCCACTCCACAAAGGGGGATCCAACTTGGATCCCGGGAACTACCGTCCCATCAGTCTGACTAGCCTGATCTGCAAGGGCATGGAACGCATTATCATGGAACTTATAAACAAAGACATTGGCAACCTTCAAACACTGGACCCCACCCAGTTTGGGTTCGTGAAGGGCCAATCTTGTCTCCTGAACCTGAATGACTTCTTCAAATCAGTCTCCAGAGCTGTGTACGAGGGTAAGGAGGTCCACACAGCCTATCTGGACCTTGCCAAGGCCTTTGACACCATCCCCCACTCTGGAATCATAGACAAACTTACTAAGCTGGGCATAAATCCCTACGTCACTCGATGGGTTGTCAACTGGCTTACTGACAGAACCCAGAATGTAAAAGTAGCCGACTCCAAATCCAGCTCCAGACAGGTGACAACTGGAGTACCTCAGGGTTCAGTCCTAGGACCGCTCTTGTTTTGGATCTACTTCTCTGAAGTACAGGCCAATACTAAGGGACTCTGGCTAACAAAGTTCGCAGATGACTGCAAACTGGGAGCCATTACTGAATCCCCAAAAGATGTGGATATTCTACAAAAGGGCCTTACAGAAACAGATGCTTGGTGCCAGAACCATGGGCTCAAGCTTAATGCCAAGAAATGTATAGCTATCCCCTTGGGAAAAAGCATGTACCCATGAATTACCACATAGGTGGCAGTACACTAAACATCGAAAGTGTGATGAGAGACTTAGGGACACAGGTGGACAGTGGTCTCACTTCAATAACCACATCGCCACAACAGTCAGGAAATCCTTCTATGTGGCACACCTCATCACTAAGGGATTTTCATCCAGAAAAAAGGAGGTCATTGTCCCACTGTACTCATCCCTCATTAGACCCATTATACAGTACAAATGCCCCGTTTGGTATGTACCTCATAAGACATCTGCAAAAGCTGGAAAGGCCACAGAAATACCTCACTATAAGAATCACAGGCCTAAAGCAGATGCCCTATGCTGACCATCTAAAAAAAACTCCAGCTATACTCTGTGGCATATCGTCTACTCAGAGGTGACCTCTGCTTAACATACAAGGACATGTAAAAACCCTGAGCTGTTGGACATGCTCCACAAAGAAATCCCAATTCCTCAGAGCCACATGCTCCAGGGGATCTAAATTTTGTCATTACAATGAACAAAACATGCTGGAGGGATAGGTTCCATAGGTTCCTGACCCAGAGACTCCCCATACTCTGGAATAGACTGCCCATATATGTCAAGCAGAGCGCCTCCTTGGCCCTCTTCAAAAGGAACCTTGACAATCTGACAGGAGATAGGAAATTCACCTCAGGGATCACGTCAGTCGCCCTGCTAGACAGGGGTCCAGGGAAATAAATATTGCGGGAAGAAATATCCAGGGAATTGTTCTGGCTAGGCTTGTATAGGCCCTAGGGCCGATAGCCTAGTACCACCCTATGAACCTATATGTAGACTCAATAATTAAGAAAATGAGGGAATTTGTTCACTCAAATGAATAGCATTGTTCATTTGGCTTTTCAGCTAGTCTTAGTGAACTGCTTTATGGCAAATTCCAGAACATCAGAAATTCCCACTGGTAGGGCCAGAGGAGAATGGTTAAATTTGAGGAGCTTGCCCACAGGTGTTCATGGTTACAGAGATTTGAATTCTCTCTGCAATTACTGGTGTGCAGTCTCTTATAGCGTCATAAATCTGGGAACTGCAGCTAAGTGACCAAGGAATTATCAGAATTAACTGCCTTTCTGGATGAAGTTTTCTCAGCAGGCACCAGAATGTGCAGATGGGGAGGAAACACACCGGCAAGCATTTGATTCTCTGTGCAGCTTACTGAGAATGGCACCAAAGTCTACGCTATTCTGTCCTGTCAAAGGGAACACAGTATCTGATAGGACTGTGTTCTTTTAGACACAAGGTCAGTTTTCAGAATGTTCACAGATGGAAGATAGTATGAACATTGTCCAGAGAAAATAAGATATCCAACAGTGAGCTAGAGCTGTAAGTCGAGAGGTCTGCTAGGAGTATTTGTTGGACTGACTTTTTGCTTTTCAGCCAACAATGATCTAAAGAGACCATTTGACAATGTGCAACTTACCCCAAGATTTAATGACCTAGAAGTTAAAAGTGAGCAAGAGCTGGGGGGTGTGAGGGCTTGTGCCCATTGAAACCCCCCAAAAAGGTGATGTTAGCTTGTTTGACTAAACAGGGCCAAAGGATAGTGGCTAACTGTAAAGTGAGCAAAGGAATGTACTACAACCCTGGTATGGCACCAAATGGAATGAGGGTTAGGGATGCACAAGCACAAATGTACTATAAGGCTACACAGTTATGATTTCAAGAACTACAACATGTCTTGATGGGCATAGAACTGCCCTCACTTCCAGGGACAAATAAGGAAAAAATCTTCAATGGCCAGGGCTATTGCCAATGCATCAGGGACCATTAGGAATCAGGAAGAAAAAGGGTGCCAAGTTCCTGTTTGTAAGAAGAACTTAGTCAGGCTAATGAACAGCAGCAGAAGCTTGATTCTGTCTATTAACAGTGTTCTCCTACATCCTTCTCAGTCATCCATCATCAAGAGCCGAATAAGTTAACCAAGTTCACAGGGAGAACAAAGAAACATGTGGTCCGAATGCAGAAGGGCTGAAAGGGATGTTCTCCACCCATCCTGATAAGAACCAGAGGCACAGGGAGATATTCCCACTGAAAAGAGATCAGACACACTGCCACGTACCAGGGATGCAAGAACACGGTCCATGCATATGAGCTGGTACCTCATGTGCCAATGTTCTGATGTCACTGAGAATGGCTTACTAATATACCAAACTATAAAATAACATACAGGTCAATAAATTCACTACTGTGCTAAATTATATAGACTTACCTTCCACTTATGTTAGGGTCATACACAAACACTGATCAATAAATAAGAAAGTACAGCTGTAAAAAATCTTACCATAATGGTAGATGTCCTTCTCTTCACTGTTGCAGTTTATTACACTAGGGATCCCCTGCCAAGGATGGCCCGGCTTCCAGCCAGTATACCAAAGCCTGTAGTTTGCTTTAAGGCATGCTGTACATCATGCGTATGCTCCTTGCATAGTGTAGGGCATAAAGGTGACGTCCGGATGTACCATCTACAGAACCGAGAGCCCCAGTAGGAGTGCCACTCCAAGGAAAAAAGAGGTATTCAGTACATCCAGAACATTAATGGACCAGGGGGAGGAGGGAGGAAGTGAATGCTACAACAGTGAAGAGAAGGACATCTACTGTTATGGTAAGATTTTACACAACTGTACTATGTCCTTCCTTTTCACTGTTGCAGTATTCATTACACTAGGGAAAGTGCAGGGTCTATGGATAATCATCAAACAGCACATTCATCGAATGGCTGTTCACCAAATACTAACTGTCGGAACCTCCGTTAATCAAAAGGCCATATCATCATAACGATTTTCATCAAACAATGACAGTTGGCCACCATGAAGGAAGCGTCACCAAATACTTACTTACCGGTAGCATACCTATAAGCAAATCTGCCCTATCCCCACTGTAGAGCAACCTTGGAGTTGGTATATATAATTACTGGGGGCTGTTGGGGGGCTGAAAAGTGTCTAGTGTTATACTAATGGCCCTCTTGTAGGGGGCTGCTCACCCCACACCCCCGCTGACTATATATACCAACCCCAATGTCGCAATACAGTGGTGAAAGGGCAAGTTTCATCAGGAAAATTGTTACGATTATATGGACATTCGATTAAAGGAAGTTTCGACAATTAGTATCTGGCAAACAGCCGTCGATCAATGTGCAGTTCAATGATTAACCATAGACCCGGAGACTGCCAAAGCTCAGGAAGAAGACAGGGAGGAGGAAGGACTAGCGCAGCCCTCTGGGAAGCCATGAAGGATGGCCCTACAAAACCAGCCCTAGCTCTACAGATTCCATCCAACTTGTAGTGCTCGGTAAAAGTATGCACAGAATTCCAGGTAGCTGCCTCAAGAACAGAGTTAGTATCCAAACACTTAAAAAAAGAACAACAGAAGAAGCCACAGCTCTAGTAGAATGAGCCTTAACAGAATAAGTAAGGCTCTTACCATGAAAGGAATAGCAAAAAGAAATAGCTTTAGAGATCCAAGAATAAGTAGTATCCTTGGACACAGCTAATCTTAAGGACCTAGGATAAAAGGAAACAAAGAGCTGATATAATCTTCATCTTATCCAAATAAAATATGAGTTGTCCATGCACTTCCAACATGTGCAGTACCTTCTCACAATGCAGAGAAGGGGACAAAGAGGGCAAATTAATAATAGACTGATTAAGGGACAACTTATTCACCACCTTGGGTATAAAAGAAGGACTAGTATGCAAGAACACCTAATCCTTATGATACATCAAAAAAGGAGTACACGCTATAAGGACATGAAGTTCAGACACCCATCTGGCAAAAGTAAGGGCTAGCAAAAGTACAGTCTTCCAAGAGCAATGTTGCAAGGAAGCTGAAGCTGCAGGCTCAACAGGGAGCCTAAGTCAATTTTTCCAAAACAAAGACTGTGAGAGAGGACAGAGAAAGAAGAGTTTGAAAAAAGGAAATGAGTGTTAAGGCCTTGGGAGGAGGCGGGGTTCCAAGCATAGGCACAGATCCTGCACCCCAGAAAAACATGGTCCTGAGAAGGAGTCAGAAAATACTTTTTGAAGTTTATTGTGAACCCCAGGCTTTGCAGAAGGTAAATGGCAAAATAAAGACTTTGCAACAAGATCTCTGGAGAGGATGCCTGAAACAGGAGGTCGTACAAGTAAGGAAAGACTTGGATCCCCTGAAGTCTGCAAAAAATAATCACAGTAGCGAGCCTTTTGGTGAATACCCTTGGGGCAGTAGAAAGGGCAAAGCACAGAACTGAAAATACCAGTAAGTAACAGAGAAATGTAAAAAGTCCTGAAAAGGGGATGAATAGGGATATGAAGATAAGTATTCTTGAGATTTCGAGACACCTTATAAGCCTGAGGAAGCAAAACAGGGAACGAAGTCTGAAGGGACTATATTTAAAAGGGGAGCACTTTTCTGAAAGTGTTCAGATGAGACAGGTCTAGAATTGGTCTCCAGAAACCCTCTTTCCTGGGTAGCAGAAACATCCTGACTAAAACCCGTGCCCCCTTTGGGACATAGGCACCTCCTGAATAGTACTCTGAGTCAAAAGATCTGGAAGTACCCCGGGAAAGAAGGACAGCTGTTCCTGAGGGAGCTGTGGAATTCCCATAAAAGAGGGAAGAGACTTCCAGACCTTGAAATACCCCTGGCAGATAATGGATAGTACACAGGAATCCTGAGTAATCTTTAGCCAAACAGAATGATACCACAGTACAAGCAGAAAATGACTGATTTCAACATTTGGCTAAGTTAAGGGGATCGAGTATCTGTCTGCCTGGGATGACATGACTGACAGACCCCGATGCTTTGCCAGAGATGGCCTGCATCTGTCACCCCTGGGCTTCCGGATACTGGCCAAGGCTCTTGCCACCCCTATAGTGCCTTTTTTAGGCGATGCTCCAAAGACCAAATTACCACCGTAACAGCTACAAACAAATGCAATCTGAGGGTCATGCTGCTCAACACTAGAAGTCTAAATCTCAAAATGCACTCACTCAAAGCACTCCTTAAAATGAAGAATATCGACATCTGTGCTGTAACAGCGACTTGGTTCAAAGCAGCAGATAGCACCCCTGCACTACCAGGCTATAACTCATTCCACACCTTTTGGCCCAAGAACTTGGACTGAAGCTCCAAAGGCGGTGGTGTTTCCATATTCATAAAGGATGCGCACACCTCCAGACTGGCAGCCCAACATAACGCATCAGAGATACTTCAGGTGCAGCTAACATTGGGTAAGACAGCGATTCTGGTCATAGTCTGCTATAGGTCCCCAACCATGTCCCAAGACTCACACTCCACGTTTCTAAGCACCCTGGAGAATATTAGGGTCCAACCTAACATTTTCATACTGGGCGACTTCAGTTACCCCTCCATTAACAGGGAAACTACTCATGTACCAATACACTTGCCACAAGTTTCCTGGAATTCATTAATTCCAATGCCCTGGACCAGCTCATTCTTACCCCCACTAGAGGTAACAACATCCTTGACATGGTCATTACTAACATGGGCAACCATTGCTCTACACCAATAGTCAACTCCTCCCTGGTTAGATCCAACCAAAAACTAATCAACTTGGAAATCCACACCCCCACCCCACCCCCGCAAAGGTAACTCCCATGAAAAACTTCTCCAAAGCTAACTTTGTGCTCCTAAAAACAGACGTAGCTAACTTCATGGCACCCATGCAAATGGAGAATAGCTGCATGACCGCCGAATCGTACACCAGTGCACTGTACGAACACATACACAAATGCATGGCTCTCGCCATACCCAACAGAACCAAGATGCTCTCTTCCAAAAAAAAGGATGCCAATCTGGTGGTCCCCTGCCATAAACAAACTGATGCAGAATAAGATGAAGTCCCAAGACTGGAAAAACTCCCTTATCAGCCTCAACATCAAGTTGAGATCACTCATCAAATCCTCTAAAGCTAGCTATGAAAACAGAACTGAAGCAGATAGTAAAGATAACCACAATGCCTTCTATAATTATATAAAGAATCACCATAGCAATACCCAGATTTGCTCTAAGCTACTGCACAATGGTACCTCCTACACCGAGCCAACAGATATTGCAGGTATACTGGCTGACAGATTCAGTGCCAACTTTACCCCCCGCCCCCCAAAGGACCAATCACAACACCAGTAGACTGCCAGGTACCCAGTATTACTGCTATACAGGTTAAAACAGCACTGTCCAAGGCCAATAATACAGCTTCTATGGGACCTGACAATATCCCTGGCTGTGTTCTACATGAACTACAGAGTGAACTGTCCCATTAGTCTGATGAGTCTGATATGCAAAGCTATGGAATGCATCATTGTGGACCTAATAAACAAAGATATAGGGAATCTACAAACTCTGGATCCCACACAGTTTGGTTTTGTGAAGGGTAGATAATGCCTGCTCAACCTGGTCGACTTGTGTCAGCCACCAGAGCTGTGGATGAAAGCAAGGTGGGTCATACAGCCTACCTTGACCTGGCCAAGGCCTTTGATAACATTCCCCACTCAAAAACTCACTAAGCTAGGTATCAACCCCTGTATCACTAGGTGGGTTGCAAACTGGCTCACAGATAGAACCCACAGTGTGAAAGGAGCTGACTCCAAGTCAGACTGCTGACCAGTCATGAGTGGAGTCCCACAGGGTTTGGTTCTGGGTCCTCTCCTGTTTGGTATCGACTTCTTTGAAGTCCAGGCCAACACAAAGGGACTCTGGCTGACAAAGTTCGCAGACGATTACAAGTTGGGAGCTATTATTAACTCCTAAAGTGATGTTGACATCCTACAGAAAGGCCTCACTGAGACCAACGACTGGTGTTGGAACCATGGCCTTAAGCTCAATGCCAAAAAATGTATCATCATCCCCTTTGGGAAAAAAAACAGTTCCCATGAATTACCACATCGATGGTAGTCCACCGAACACAGAAAGCGTTATAAGAGAGCTGGGAACACAGGTTGACAGCAACCTCTCTTTTGACCACCACACTGCCACTGTGGTCAGAAAATCCTTCTATGTGGCACATCTCATTACTAAGGGTTTTGTATCCAGGAAGAAAGAGGTCATTATCTCCCTCTACTCTTCCCTCATTAGGCCAATCATCGAGTACAATGCCCCATTTGGCATGTAGCTTACTAGACACCTGCAACAACTGGAGAGTCTGCAAAAGTACCTCACAAAGAGGATCCTAGGCCTTAAACACTTGTCCTACATGGAGAGACTCAAAAATCTCCGACTATTCTCTGTCTCATATTGCCTAATTAGAGGAGATCTCTGCTTGATTTACAAAGCCATGTCTGACCCAGCTCTGTTAGAAATGCTACATCTAAAGAAATCCCAGTCCTTCCGCACCACACACTCCAGACAATTGCAACCTCAGTACCACAATCAACAGAACATGCTGTAGGGACAGGTTCATAACCCAGAGACTGCCCATGCTATGGAACAGACTTCCCATACATGTCAAGCAGAGCACCTCCCTTGCCCTCTTCAAAAGAAATCTTGATGAGTGAATGGGAAACAGAAAATTCACCCCGGGTATCACTCCAGTGACTCTATTCGACAGAGGCACTGGGAACTAAGGTCGGGTGGCACAATGCCAGGATAATCCTATGGGCTAGGCTTGTAAAGGCTCCAGGGCCATTAGCCTACTACACAACTATGAACCTATAAGAAGGCGAAAAGAAAGAGGAAAGTGGCTGGGAAAAATAGGATCATCAGACAGCACCTGGTTTATCAGGAAAAGGAGACTTCTGAGGCACAGAAGTCTAAGTAGCTTTTGCAAGAGGACCCCACTTGCCACACTTTTTACCCTTATAAGGAGGGCAAGACTGCCTGTGAATAAAGGCTGCTTTTTTGGGTAATTTCTCCAAAATTTAGGCACAGGAGAAACAAACACATGTTTAAGTTCCTGTAAAGCCTTGTCCTTATCCTGAAGGGACTTAAACACGGCAGCAGCAGCTTCGCCAAACAAGTGTTTATTATCTAGAGAGGTATCTATCAACTAAACCTTAATATCATCAGACAAAGGTTACAGCCAAAGCCAAAAATATCTCCTCATCACAGACCCAAAGACAGCAGCCATAGAGGAAGCATATGCTACATCACAACTGCACTTGATGGAATGATAAGCCACCTGGGAGGAAGTTCCTAAGAGGAGAGGGCAGAAGTTTTACTTTCAGAGTCTGGAAGATCAGAAATCACCTGATAGGCCTGGGAAAGCAGAGTCAAACAAGTACCTGGACATATGAGTCTGATAACTAACAACCCTAAAAGCCAAGGCAGTGGTATAGGACCTTCTTGCCTAGCCTTTCCATGGTTCTGCAATTTTTAGCAGAAGGCAGTAACTTAGGAGAAGGAAACAATTGAGATGGCTTGTCAGAAGCTACAGACCCCATCAAGGGGTCAGCAGAAGGACACTTGTACAAGAACTTGCAGTCCTCAAGCACCCTATAGAACCTATCAGGTTTCTTGGGAGCAGGGCTGAGAGTCAGAAGTCTTAGAAGCATTAGAAAAAGCATCCAACAAAGCAGCCAAAACCGGAGGTAAAGCAAAAGATCTGGGAGAATCCATCTGTAGTAGCTCACCATACCTTTTTTGTATCTCTCAAACTTGAGCACAATCCCATTTAAAGAACTCCATCATTCTAGAGGCAGTGTCCTCAAAAGAAATTTCTTCCATATCAGGACTGGGAGATTCCTCTTCTTCCGATCCATAATACAAAGGAGAGGGAATACGGGAGGAGTAAGCAAGGGATTCCTCATCTGAATCTGCCTCCTTCTCGGAGGAATTCTGTTCTCTGGGCCGCTTATGGAGGGTAGAGGACCCAGGGGACTGGAACAGAAAATCCCTGAGGAGGTTTTAAGGCCATCAAAGCACTAAACAACCTGAGTAGAGGACTGTTTAGTTTTCTGCTTTTTCTTTAATGGGACGTCTGCCTTACAAAATTTAGAAGGCTCCAACCCTTGACGGCATTCAATAATGGTAACAGGGAATTTCCTCTCTGACAAAAATTTGAGGAACACCACTATGCCCCTCAGAGATAATCAGCTGCAGTTCCCCCTGAATGCCTGAAGTAGACATCTGCAATGTCTCCTCAGACGTGCCTAAGATCAGATCCATGCCGGCCTCCAACACTGTCACGGCAGAAAAATCCAGCAATGAAGCCAGTTGAACCTCTGGGCTATCACTCGCCTCGGGAGAGATATCTAGCAGAGGATGTACAGAAGAAGATTCCAGCCTAGATTTATTGGCCTTCTTCACAGATAGCTGTCCCTCAGAGAGGAAAATTCCCTCCATCGTGTCTTTAGCAAGAAGCTTAAGACATTGATTCGCAAGATAAAGTGCCAAAGAAGAAAGCTTACTACGAAGCATCTTGGGAACAAAAGTCTGACAGGCAGAACAGGATGTATTGTCATGTGAAGCACCAAGGCAAACCAGACACTGTTTATGATGGTCGTTATGGGGAATCTGTCTCCCACACTGGCATTTATTCTTCTTGGATGACATGAAACCCCATGAGCAACAATACAGTAAAAGAAAGAGTAGACAACAAAACTTCAAACAGGGCACTTTGCTGTAACAACTTTGTGAACCAGCAATGGAATGGAAATTCAGATCGACGATCATGGGATGACATGAAGACTGACAGCAAAGAAATAAAAGAAACAATGAAAGGATGCAAACTACAAACCATAAAATCCAAAATGGTCACAGAAGAGTAGTCACAGAGCACTAGAAGTTTCCGGAGATTTGCTCTAGGATTCAGAAATAACCCCACCATGGGCAGTAAGAGTTAGCACCAACAGGGGCTGTTCCAATGATGGCAGAAAATGCAGTTCAGAGAGATGTTAACCACAATGAGGAAAGACCTCATTATTAGCTAATGTGCATGTCTTTGTATTGCCAGTAACTACCATTAAAACAAATCAGCATTCCTCTGCTCTTCTGTGGTAAGCACCTCAGGTGGCCCATGCATTGCATCAGCACAGGCATCCTCATACACATGCATGCATTCAAACATATACATCTGTTTGTGAGTTGACAGAACATCCCTGATATATTTTCCTTATTTCTTTGTCTGCCCTCATAACTCAAGGATCCTTACAGTCAGTCAATATTGCCAGACATTAGAGCTCTGTTCTTCTAATTGTTTGTAAAGTACATCATGCTGCTAGACCTGTTGCTCTATTAGCTTTTAAGTGAGTCTAAGTAATACTTTAAAACTTCATCTTGGTGTCATCTAGTGTTCCTCTCAGCTTTCTCCCAAAACCTTAGCACAGCTGTATACAAGTATGGTACCCCCCAAATGGACACAACCCCATCACTCTCAACTGTCTCCAATTTTGCAGGGCACTCCTGTTGTTGACTCTTATATGTGCTTTGTCCCTGATAACTTATGGACCAGTACAGTGCTAATGCTAGATATTAAGAGTTTCATACTTCTTACAGTTTAAAAAATACACTGTAATACAGACCCTTCTCAGTTAGTGTACAGGGATAAGGCTCGGTTCTTGACAAGCTGCTTTCTGTGCCAAGGATGTGACCCCTCCCTCTCTTTTCACTGACTTCAGGTAATATAGTAAGAGTATCCTCGGTGTCTGGTGGTGGCTCAGTGGAATAACCCTTTGTTAAAGAGCTGGATTGGGTACAGTGTTCAAAGCATGAGGGGGCTTACTATTACATCTGTTATGTCTCTGCTACTTGCCTTGAACTGTTAACAATTCCTGAATTTACAGAAACATAAAATGTCGTATTATCCCTGAGACAGTCATTAATGCCACAGATACAGTAGCATTAGAAAATAATGGTGATCATTTGCCAAGATAACTAGCAAACACACCAGGCCTTATTAATTACAACAGAATGAGAGAGAAAAAAGCAGCTTCAAAAAATTACAAATTGTTGTTGAAATGTTTTTGCGAAAATGACTGTCAAAATACAAAAAATAAATAAATAACTGCCTTTATAGACAACACAAAAAAGGGGGTAAAAAATCAAGAAAGGAAACAAAATGCATAGTATAGATAAAGACAGAGGTAAAGCGTTAAGTGAACACCACTGAATTATATATAGCACTGCCACTTTGGAACTTGAAGTGAACTTCAACATGATGCCGCTGCATACATTCCCAGGGACATACCTGTCACCTGACCATTTTCACAGAATGTCCAGATTTTTGCCCCATATTTTCTGGTCTGCTCCTCATAAAAATGATGATTTTCTGGCGAATCACTGGGATGATCTAAGGACTGAAGCCACTAAATGTTGTTGTTCTTGTTGTTGTGTCTTTCGGCTTTTCCCGGTTAGGGGTCGCCACAGTGGAACTCCAGTCCGCTAATGACTGGCAGTAGATTTTTACATGCCGAGTTGCCAGCTCTGACGCACAACCTTCAACGAAGGTACGCCCAGTCACGCATGTCTCCACACAGAAGACGCTCTAGCTGAGAATCGAACCGGACGGCGTCTTACTGTGAGGTGACAAAGCTACTGCAGCACCACCACCGCAGTACTGAAGCCACTAAATTTGTTTGTTTGTGTCTTTCGGCTTTTCCCAGTTAGGGGTCGCCACAGCGGAACTCCGGTCCGCTAATGATTGGTAGGGGATTTTTACATACCGGGTTACCAGCCCTGACGCACAACCTTCAATGAAGGTACACCCATTCACGCATGCCTCCACACAGAAGACGCTTTAGCTGAGAATCGAACGGAACAACGTCTTGCTATGAGGCGACAATGCTACCGCAGCACCACCACCGCAGTTATAAATTTCAGTTTTGGACTTCAAATCCTTCAGAAAAATTATGCTGACACAAACCTTGTTACTCTAGCAACTTTCTAAGTTTATAAAAGCAATATTTAAAATGTGTCCCTATGTTTGGGCCTTTGTCTCTCCATTTTGTCAGGCTTTGTCCAGATACTATGAGGTTGACAGGTATGCCTACGGATATGCTGCCATTAATATTTTCAAGTTTAATTAAATCTACAGCTAGATACATTCTTTATGACTTATTAAACACAAAACATTTGAGAAACATGTATAACAAAGCATAAAATGTACTGTTGAATGAGTAGCCAATAAAGAAATGCTTACCCATATGATGATACAAAGCACTTATCTGATGATCCTTCTGGAGCATCACTGTGGTGGTTCTCAATAACCCATCCATTACCTCCATCTATCTTTGTCCAGTAATTAAACCCATCTAAAGAAGAGAAAATGGTAATAAACATCGCTCCCATCAGAACAGTAAGAAATGCATTGTTGTCCATTACACTATTACAAATAGTAAATATGCATCTGGAAGAGCAATCACCAAAACACACTCAAAGACACCAAAACTAACTTAATTTCAGCTTCATATCAATAAAACATCACTATACATTTTTTTAGAAAAATATGCATCTGTTAGCCTTAGGATTCTGTTAAAACGAAGAAGGCAGCACAGTATTCAAGCAGGATCCAATTTATTCAAACTCCAAAAAATAAAATAAAATCAAAGTCACACAATGCCCTAAAATAACAGCCAATGAATGCTTCAAATTAATTAGCATAATTAATTAGATTAATTACATTCATAGTACCTAACATTTTTTCTTTTTGTTTATGAATTCCACAAACCTAATACACTAAAAGTCTATCTAAAATTCTAAAAATTTAAAAATACTCTAGCAATTTATGGTAAATATAAACAATTACTAAATAGTAATTAAATATGTGATATATAATAATTAATTAATAAACTTTACACCATAAATATACAATTTAAAATGTATGATTTAATATATAATTTCTAAATAAATATCATTAAATTGAATAATCCATATATATTTATGTATATATGAAAACAATCATGGTTATAACCAGTAATAAGTGTTCAATGACGCCCAAGACATATTAAGCTCATAGGTGTACTAAAGTTTATGTACATCAATATATTTATTATTCAATTTAATGATATTTATTTAGAAATGATATATTAAATCATACATTTTAAATTGTATATTTATGGTGTAAGGTTTATTAATTAATTATTATATATCACATATTTAATTACTATTTAGTTGTTGTGTCTTTCGGCTTTTCCCGGTTAGGGGTCGCCACAGCAGAACTCCGGTCCGCTAATGATTGGTAGTTGATTTTTATGTGCCGAGTTACCAGCCCTGACGCACAACCTACAACGAAGGTACGCCCATTCAGATGCTCTAGCGGAGAATCGAACCGGACAGCGTCTTACTGTGAGGCGACAACACTACCGCAGCACCACCACCACCGCGGGTATTTAATTACTATTTAGTCATTGTTTATATTTACCATAAATTGCTAGAGTATTTTCAGATTTTTGGAATTTTAGATGTATAGACTTTTAGTGTATTAGGTTTGTAGAATTCATAAACAAAAAGAAAAAAATGTTAGGTACTATGAATCCTTAGGATTCTGTTCTCAGATACAGTTAAAATAATTTAACAGATATATTTTCAAGAGATAATTAGAATTAAAACTACTGCCATGACTTTACATATCTATAAGCCTGTTAAGACTAACTTCCAAATGTTCATACTAGTCATACTCAAGACTCAGGGTGCATTTGACTAACTTAAACAGAGTTCATGAAAAAATGCATGCCAACAAATGTAACAAAACCTTTATCTCAAATCCTGCATTTTATCACTTTTTTGAAGCATAGTGTACGAATGCTTCTAACAAGTACGTTTTACACAAAATTAATCTGGAATCCACTTGTGTGCTGCATTACTGTAAAACTAAGCAACAGTCTTCAATATCAAGTCAAACTAGCATTTCATTTTAGTTAAAGGACCACTACGGGCAAATGATGAAGAAAACATATATTTTTTATCTTGCCATGATTTACTACACCTCCCAAAGCTGCCTGCAGCAAAATAAGTACTCATTCCTAATTTTATTTTGTTTTTACTCGTCTGCCCTCATGGGGGCAGACATTGTGATTCCTTTGGAAAGCTAAATCTGTTTCAATGCACAGACTGTGAGAACAAATAGCCCTACCATTTGTTGTCAGACTAGACTTCCATTCACTTAGAATGGACCACCTGAACAAAATGCCAAGTTTGAGAGTCTGCAGCTCATGTGTCATTGACTGGTATGTGCTGAGTTTTTCAAATGTTGTTCCTATTGATGTACTACACATTCTGTGAAAGAAACTTGCAAAAGTGTCAACAAATTACTGAGACAAAAAAGACTTTTCACAAGGAGCAGTTTTGCAAGTTTCAATTCCTGACCAAGTTACTCCTCCCATCTCCCTCCTTCAGTGGGCTACAGTCTCACATTCAGGCTTGGGTAGATTCAACTATTTTGTCAGCTTTGCATGACAATAGGCATCAAAAAAATCACAGCCTGGTGTGCCACTAAAACTGTTCCCTTGTTATATATCTCTTCACTTCTAAATAGCATTTCTCCAGGAATAAAAAAAAAAAAAAAAGCACACACCAGTCCAGATTTTGGGCCAATCTATCCATTTCTTAATGTGCACAGTAAAACATTCAGTTTATAATGCGTTCTGGCTGCTGACATAGTTATCTTTACATAGTTAATCTCTTATAGCATAGCCTGAACTTATGGTATTCACTGCCAAGCTTTACAACAGCTTCAGATGTGACCCAGTACTTTGTCAATATACTGTAAATACATAGATTAATACAAATATTTGTGCACATATGACACGTACAATAATACACACATACCATCATTAAAACAAGATAATTGCAACATAAATCATATCAATATAGTTATGATTTCTAGTTTATGACCCTGTTTGTCTATGGAAACTTCTTTTGGAATTTATGTTCAAGCAATTGTATATTTGTTGTATATTATCTTGTTAAATTGTTTCTCAATATTCTAACCACTGTATGCTGCATCAATTGTAAAACTCTGATTTTACTCCTTTTATATTTTCTATGCTCTTTGTACAAAATAGCTATGTTTGTATAATTTATTTTTATTATTTTTTATAATTGTTTATTATGTATCTGGAGCTTTTCTCCCCGAGCCTCCGCTGAAAACGGCCACCTTGTGTCCAGTCAGACTAACCTGGTAAACAAATGGAAAACAAAATAAAACATAAAATATACTAAGAAAATCAATCAATATGCCAAGAAAAATCCAAAACTTAAGAAATAAAACACAGAAGGAAGGAAAATGTTTCCTTGATGCTGTCATGAAAATCCCACTCAATTACTCAGATATTATGGGCAAATATATATATATATATATATATATATATATATATATATATATATATATATATATTATAACATACATAATATATTAGACAAAACAACGTACCCAACACACTAGTCATAGGTGACTCTATAGTCAGGCAGACTGATGTCCCACTCACCAGGCTAAACAAGGAGAAGGTTACTGTCAGCTGCCTGTCGGGTGCCAGGATCTGCCACATAACCCACGCACTCAGGTCACTCCATAACAAGTACAGATATGACTCTGTCATTGTCCATGTTGGTGTGAATGACCTGAGACATGCCTCCCTGGACTACATGAAAAGAGACATGGAAGAGCTCTCCCATCTTGTAGCCCAGGGAGGTATGACCCTAGCCCTGAGTAGCATTCTGCCATCGCCCAGAATGATACCGCAGTACAAGAACAAACTGATTGACTTCAACAATTGGTTAAGCTTCTGGTGTCATTCTAAGGGGATCCAGTATCTGTCTGCCTGGGACGACATGGTCGACAGACCACGATGCTTTGCCAGAGATGGCCTGCACCTGTCGCCCATGGAATTCTGGATACTGGCTAAGCCTCTTGCCGCCCCTATAGTGCCTTTTTTAGACAAGTTTCAAATGTAACAGGAACAGGCAACCAAAAACTGAGGGTAATGCTACTCAATGCTAGAAGTCTAAATTTCAAAATGCACTCACTCAAGGCACTCCTTAAAATGGAGAACATCGATATCTGTACAGTGACTGAGAACTGGTTCAAGGATCCAAAGAGCACCCCTGCACTACCAGACTTTAACTCATACCACACTTTTCGGCCATGTAAACTGGACAGGAACACCAAAGCCAGAGGTGTGCCCATATTCATTAAGGATATCCACACCTCCAGGCTTGTTGCTCAGCATAATGCATCCGAGGTTATCCAAGTGCAACTAACTCTGGGCAAAACTGCAATCCAAACTGTAGCTTGCTACAGATCCCCCATCATGCCCCAAGATTCCCACTCCTCTTTTCTTGATATACTGGAAAATATTAGGGTTCAAACACTCTAATAATGGGCGATTTCAACTACCCCACCATTAACTGGGAAAACTACTCATGTACTAACTCCTTCGCTCATTGCTTTCTGGAATTCATAAATTCCAGTGCACTGGATCAACTTATCCACACCCCCACCAAGGGCAACAATATCCTAGACCTAGTCATTACCAACATGAGTGACCAGTGTTCCACACCCGAAGTCAACTCCTTGTTGGTCAGATCCGACCATAAGCTAATCGCCCTAGATATCCACATCCTGCCCCCACCCCACATTAAGGAAACCACAGTAAAAAATTTCTCCATAGCCAACTTCATGCTTCTTAAGACAGAAGTGGCGAACTTCATGACACCCATGCAGATGGGCAATACAGTTACGACTGCTGAATCCTACACAAATGGACTCTATAAGCACTTACATGAGTGCATGGATCGTGCTATCCCAAACAGAACCAAGAAGCTATCCTCCAAAAAAGGAAGCCAATCTGGTGGTCCCCTGCCATAAACAAACTGTACAAGAGAAGGAAGAAACTGTTAAAAGAGAGTAAAATCCCATGAGTGGTGGAGCTCCCCGGTCAGCCTCAGTAAGAAGCTGAGATTCCTTATAAGAGCTTCCAAAGCTAGCTATGAAAATAAAATCGCCACTGATTCTAAGGACAACCACAAAGTATTCTATAGCTATGTCAAGAATCTCAATGGCAACACCCATATCTGCTCTGAGTTACAGCACAACAGCATGAAAATTACAGAACCAACTGATATTGCCAACATCCTGGCAGACAGGTTCAGTGCTAACTTTACCACCCTCTCACACCCTAAAGGGCCCATATATATACAGGAAGAATGCAGAGTTCCTGTAATCACAACTACACAGGTAAAAGCTGCACTCTCTAAAGCCAAAAACACAGCATCCATGGGACTGGACAACATCCCAGGCTGCGTTTTACACGAACTTCAGAACAAACTGGCTCCCCACCTAAGCACCATGTTCAATCATAGCCTCACATCAAGCTTTGTGCCCACTGAATGGCACACAGCAACAGTTATCCCACTCCACAAAGGGGGAGCCGCCACTGATCTTGGGAACTATCGCCCTATTAACCTGATAAGCCTGGTCTGCAAGGCCATGGAATGTATCATCATGGAACTCAAACAAAGACATTGGTAACCTCTAAACTCTGGACCCCACCCAGTTCAGGTTTGTGAAAGGCAGATCATGCATCCTGAACCTAATCGACTTCTCTGAGGCAGTCGATGAGGCTAAGGTGGTTCACACAGCCTATCTTGACCTCGCCAAGGCTTTTGACACCATCCCCCATTCTGGAATTATAGCTAAATTCACTAAACTAGGTATAAATCCCTACGTCACAAGATGGGTTGCCAACTGACTCACTGACAGAACCCACACTGTAAAAGTTGCAGACTCCAAATCTGACATCAAACCAGTGACAAGTGGAGTACCACAGGGTTCAGTCCTGGGACCTCTCCTGTTTGTTATCTACTTCTCTGAAGTACAGGCTAACACAGAAGGCCTCTGGCTAATGAAGTTCGCAGATGACTGCAAACTAGGAGCCATAGTAGAGTCTCCAAATGATGTGGACATCCTACAGAAGGGCCTCACTGAGACAGATGCCTGGTGTCAGAGCCATGGCCTCAAGCTCGATGCCAAAAAGTGCACTGTCATCCCCTTTGGTAAAAACTCTGCACCCATGAGCTACCACATAGGTGGTAGTCTACTTAACACTGAATATGTGATGAGACCTTGGGGCCCAGGTGGACAGTAGTCTCTTCTTTGATAATCACATCACCACAGTAGTCAGGAAGTCCTTAAATTCTCTTATACGTCCAGTTGAATACATCTAGATCTTCACTGGACAAAGCTGAGGTTTTTAAGCAGAAAATAGGCAAGGACAGGAAATCAAAGGTTGTGGCTAACCCCACACCTGCAATTACTAACAAATAACAAAATTCAGCAAACACTGACTAACTTCCAGTTCAGTTAATATTCCTGCAACACAGTTAAAATCAATTTAAATACTGTATTTGGGAGATCGTAGGTTTACCCCGGGTGTCACTTCTGTGTCACTGTTAGACAGAGGCACAGTATACTAACCTCGAAAAAGGGCATAGCAAAATAAATTTAAAATGGGTGGCGAAAGCCAAACACATTCTGGCTAGGCTTATAAATGTCCTAGGGCAGATAGCCTAGTATGAACCTATGAACCTATGAACACCTCATCACAAAAGGGTTCTCATCCAGGAAAAAAGAGGTCATCGTTCCCCTTTACTTGACACTCATTAGACCCATTATAGAGTACAACGCCCCTTTTGGAATGTACCTCACAAGACATCTGCAGCAGCTGGAAAGGCCGCAGAAGTACCTCAGAAAGAGGATTACTGGCCTCAAACAGATGCCCTACACTGACCATCTCAAAAAACTCCAGCTTTACACCATAGCATATCGCCTACTCCGAGGTGATTTCTGCCTAACATATAAAGCTATGTCAAATCCAGAGCTGCTGGGCATGGTACACCTAAAGAAAATCCAATAACTCCGAGCTACACACTCTAGGGACCTAAACCTTGTCACCACAATAAACAGGACATGCTGGAGAGATAGATTCCTGCCCCAGAGACTTCCCATACACTGAAACAAGCTTCCCATCTATGTCAAGCAAAGTTCCTCATTAGCACTTTTCAAGAAAAATCTTTGAGTGGATGGGAGATACGAAAATATACCCCGGGAATCACTTCTGTGGCTCTACTCGACAGGGGCACAGGAAAATAACTTTCTTTGGTGGCATAAGCCAGGGAACCTTGTTGGCTAGGCTTACTTAGGCTGATAGCCTAGTACCTACCTATGAACCTATTATTAGACTAAATACAATATTATGTATCATTGAAATGTGCTGACATTATAAGGGTGACAGTTCATTATTTACCCATAAAGCAAATGTCAGAGTGGAAAAGTTCAAATAGTGGATAAAGAGGAGGAGGGGAAAGAGAAGAAAGAGTGAGAAAAAGTATTTGTTAGAAGTAATAATTAGGGTAGATATGGGAGGCAGGAGAAAAAATGAGTAAAAGCAGCATTACAAGTAAGAGAAACGAAACCAAGGAAAAGAAATAACATGGACAACAAGATTTACTGTGTGTGTGTGTGTGTGTGTGTGTGTGTGTGTGTGTGTGTGTGTGTGTGTGTGTGTGTGTGTGTGTGGTGTAAAAGAACTATAAAGCAAATTTGCACAGATACCTGCTTGCTGCCCTGCTGAGGGGGATGGCTGCATATCTCTCATATAACATATGTTAACATATATGTTATATATCATATAACATAGAACAAGAAATCTGGACAAGGCCATAAATAATAGGGGACAAATGCCTAAAAATGGGACAATTTAAAAATATTGCACTTACAAACTTAGAAAGTTGATAAACAGGTTTTGCATTAGAGTGAATTTTCTTAAGGATATGAAGTCTGAAAATCAAATGCCTGTCAACTTTCTGACTTCAGTGTTTAATGATTTGCCAGTGATTTGGCAGAAAACTACAATTTTACGAAAAACAGAAAAAATCTGGATTTTCTGCAAAAATCTGTACTGTTGAGAGATATGGATGGAAGCCCTGAACCAACACCCATCAATCATTTTCATTTGTTTGCCAAAGCCATTACAGCAGTGTTTTGCAGAGAGGTGGGAAAAGCCTTAAATTTGACTGGTATGTTGTGTGGGTGTGGGTAGCTGTGTTTGTGGAAGGTGGAGGTGTGCCTTTGTAAGTGTGGTGCGAATGTTATGGATTATGAAATGGAGAGATTAAGAGTAAAATTGTGCTCAGTGAAGTCCCTAGCAATTTCATCACTGCTTGATTCAGACAAATACATTCCCTGTGCTTGTCAGTGCTATGTTTGAGTGCATTGTTTTGGGAGTGTAGTTTCACTGCTACAGCTGCTGCTACTCTTTCAATACAAGTATCTGCTTTGGAAGTTTTCTCCAGGAGTCTGTTGCTGAAAGGATGAGAGACATGCTACAGGTATACAACTAAGACAAACTAGATAAAGCAATAGTAAGAAAAAGTACTAGGTCACATCAGATGCTTGGGAGGTCATTGTTAAGAAACTGAGAACTGTTGTAAAATGTATCATTAAATACCATAAGATCAGGTTATACTATAAGAGAATAACTATGTAAAGATAACCATGTCAGCAGCCAAAATGCATTACAAGTTGAATATTTTACTGTGCACATTTTAAATGGATAGACTGGCCTAAACTCTGGACTGATGCGTTTGCTTTTTTTTTTCAAAAGTCAAGTGACATACAAGGGAACAGATTTAGTGGCACACCAGGCTGTGATTTTTTTTTTATGTCTATTGTCATGCAAAGCTAACTAAATAGTTGAGTCTAGTAAAGCTGGAAATGTGAGACTGTAGCCCACTGAAGGGGGGGGAGATGGGAGGAGTAACCTGGCCAGGAACTGAAACTTGCAAAACTGCTCCGTGTGAAAAGTCTTTTTTATCTCAGTAATTTGTTGACACTTTTGCAACTCTCTTTCAGAGAATGTGTAGTAGTACATCAGTAGGAACAACATTTGTAAAACTCAGCGCATACCAGTCAATGGCACATGAGCTGCAGACTCTCAAACTTGGCAGTTTTTTTCAGGTATTCCATTCTAAGTGAATGGAAGTCTAGTCTGACAACAAATGGTAGGGCTATTTGATCTCAGTCTGTGCATTATGGGACAGATTTAGCTTTCCAAAGGAATCACGATGTCTGCCCCCATGAGGGCAGACAAGAGTAAAAAAATAAATAAAATTAGGAATGAGCACTTATTTTGCTGCAGGCAGCTTTAGGAGGTGCAGTAAATCATGGCAAGATAAATAATATATGATTTTTCATTGTTTGCACATAGTCGTCCATTAACCTTATGTACAGCCTATCTCATCTGATCAGCTCTCCAAGCTAAATTTTGCTCTTTATATTTTCATGCGCAGTGTCGCTGTAGAATTTCTGATCTGCTGGTACTTTGTTGGACTGTCAGTTACAGTTCTCTCCTCGAATGCGCCTATCCAGTCATCAGATTAAATTAATGTGAAGAGGTGACTGAATTAATACCAACCATAAATTTTACATTTATTGGCTTACATCACAGGAGCTCACAATATTTTTATATACCAGCAATCTCTGCCAGAAAGCAACTACAGTCTATTGAAAGTTAAGTGCTATGCCTAAAGAATAACAATTTATGGGTATAGTTATGCCTCAATGTAGAAGAATGAACCTCTAGCCGCACAATAAAATATCATTAGTATGGGTGTTCCCACTTGACAAACCTGTCAACTGTCCCTGTGTTGGGGGAACATTCCTATTTTCAGAAACGATTTACCCCTTTACACAATTTTCTGAATCCCCCTCATCATGTGACTCTTGAAGATGTAGTACACAGAAAACCACACTACATGACCAAATAACTAGAGACCAGAATAATTTAAGGACAAAGGACACATAGGTTAGTACTAGGCTAACTGTCCTTGCGAGCCATTTTAAGCCTAGCCAATTATCCCTTGTGAGACTCAAACCCTGCACCTTGTGTTTGTAAGGCAAACACCTTCACCATTAGGCCAACCTCCCAACTATCTTATACCTCCCTTTTTCTTCAGAAGCAAAAATAAATGACTGTGTGGTAGAATTTTGCAGAACAGTTCACTAAAGTCTCACAATATTACAATGTGTGTCTGACAATGCGATTATATTTTCCATCATTTTTGTCACTTTGTTTTTTTAATGCGTTTCTGAATAGTATTCCACATTCCTTCTAGAAGCAGGAAGAGTTACATACTTTTCAGTACTCAAATGTAAGGCTAATTACATGGCCAGAGCTGGATACACCCACTTTTCAAGAGCCTTTGTTCCTATTTTCAATGTCTACAGACTGACAGGTATGTCATCTGGCCATTTTAAAACTGCATAAATTGCAGAATACTAACCTCCGAGTGACATACTGATATTACATCAGACAGACGATCAAGGCATGTTATAAAACAGGCTTTCTGACTACAGTAGTCCTTTAATCTTTTAAAACTGTGGTTGTGATTTCATTGCTAAGGTATTTTGTACTACAGTCTTTCAGGGATCAACAGCATCTGGGCACTGATGTTTATAATATAATCTGCATTAAAATAGTAAATGTGAGTAACACCGGTACTGCAATAACATCTAAAGATTAAAAATAAGCTGTACGTAGGAGTCAGTCATTCAAAATGCTCACCTGTCAAATGACCCATTTTTTACAGGTAGGCTCAAGTATCACTGTCTCAGAGAGACACTGGTCAGATTTCAGCTGATACACTATCTTAAAAAGACACGGCTTCTGTTACCTGACAGCATGCACTTAGCTGCTGCTCTACAGCTCAGCGTTTTCTATTCAGTTTCTTGTCAAGTTATTTCCTTTGTTGCTCATGTCCTGCACAGGATGTATAGTCAACAGCACCCGCATCAGTCTAGTACTTTGGTTGTGTCATGTTAAACTAGGATTTTGTTAGGAATTGAATCCATCGTTTCACACATGGAAGCAAACACAGTTTCCTGATATTTCTCTGTCTCTCTCTTTTCTCAGAACTCCACAAAATAAATACTAGAATAAGCACTCTACTGCACTTGTATGCTGAAAAGTAGAGACATCACCAACTGCTCTCTGTTCAGCTAAGTCACCCGTCTTCAGCTTCTCTGGTCACCATACCTCTCAACTGTCCCCAATTTTCAGGAATATTCCTGATTTGGACTCAATTTCTAGTTCTGTCCCTCTTAATCCCGTCAACAATTTTTGGAGAAAATGTGGTGAATTATACTTAATAAATAACAGTAATAAGAATTATAGACTTCTTTTACTTCATAATACGTATATTAATTCACATTCTGTCAATATCTCAGATTAATCTACCCAAAATCCCTATTTACCATTTTTGCACATGGGGTCAGGGTGTCAACTTAGCAGTGACAATCATCTACAGCCCAAGTCCACATCACCAGGTGGCCAGCCCTGCCATGGCTGTTCTTCTATGCCACACAATCACACACACACCACACACACCTGGCTCTGAATTCTGCGCAGAGGATTTCTGAGTTCCAGGCCCTTATGCCCATTCCTCCTTTTTCGTTTTTTCACAGGACAGTGCGTCCCTTTGTACTAATCCTTCTTTTATGCCCATGGTAGACAATGAGTTGTCCTTGAAACAGTCAGTACAACTCCCTTCCTTTTTCCTTTCTCCTCAGTCTGCTATCGAGAGGGTCCTGCATACCTTGGATTTGCACAAGACAGCTCAGGAACTATTTGGATAAAACTAGGACTATTCGTAAGTCTAATCCGCTTTTTGTTTCCTTTCATCCCAGGTCTTTGGGTCTGGCTGTTTTTAAGCAAACCAACTCCTCCTGGATATCTAAGGACATTACCTTTTATTATTCTTTTCATTGCAAATCTCTGTCTGTTTCTGTTAGACCTCATTACAGTAGGGCTGTTGCCTCTTCCGGTGCCTTCTTCGAGGGGTTGGACACTAATTCCATCCTTGAAGCTGCTACTTGGTCTTCAGTGCATACATTTACTAAGCATTATAAGTTGGATATGGCTTCTAGGGGGAGAGCAGGTTTTGATGAAACCATTTTATGTGGATTTGATAAGGGCTCTTTTCAGCCCACCACATCCCATTCTGTTTCTTGAGCTTTTTTATTCTCCCTTCTGTAACAAATACTACAACAGTGACAAAGACATAGTACAGTTGTGTAAAATCTTAACATAACAGTAGATATCCTTCTCTTCACTGTCGCAGTATTCGCTCCTTCCCTCCAACCCCCTCTGGTTTATTCTGCATTTTTTCCTTCTGGATATGCAGGAACTCCTTTGTTCTAGGACAACTGTTCTCTTCTGGGGCAATTCAGTTCTAGGTAGTTGCATCCATACATCCTTTTTATGCCCTAAGTGCTGTGTGGGGAACACAAATATGACATACGGTGCAGACAAGATCTCTTTTAAGCTTTTTTATACTGGTCAAGAGACGAACTGTCAAGGGCTGGACACCCCTTCTGTAACAAATACTGACACAGTGATACAGAAGGACATCGTTTTGATCAGGAACCTTTGAGACATTTTCACAAGCAAGAATGGAATTGTTAATCAGTTCACTAGCATCAAATATGAGGGTCATATACAGGCAGGGATATAATACTCTGTAAGAATTAGGCATGAGTGAGGGTAGAAGGTTCAATTGCCCATCCCAACACATCAGCTAAGAGCCTACATGTTAATCATGTTCAAAGTAGGGATAAGCCAAGGGAGGGCTGACCTTAATTTGCTGTTTAAATTGGTTTCACAACACCTCAGGCTGGGTAGACACTACAAAGCAGATAAAAGGGCACCCTGAAGGGGATAGTGAAGCAGCACCTGATAGTGGCAGACAAAAGAATCATCAGTTTTCAAGCAAATATGGAAAGTCCTGCCAAGGATATGCAATGATGGGCATAAAGCTTTGTTGTTCAGAATCTCTCTTCCATTCAATGTGGAGCACTTAGAATTTTGGTACTAGTACAACACAGAGGACACACAATCACTACAATCATACTAGCATTCTCAGACATCAAGTTTTCCAGGGAAAACATAGTGTTATGTATTGCAAGATCAAAGACAGACCAGGGAGCAACAAAGGCAGCAGTTAAGTCTGAAGCCTCCCAAGAAGAGTTGCCAAGAACTCAATACATGGCTGAGGTATTATATAAGCAAGACTAGAAACTGCCAAGGATGTGTATCTATAAAACTTTTTTGGCCACAACCAAGGAAAGTCAATGATTCAGTATCACTTCAGAATAGTTCTGTAGAAAGAGTTGAACATTTGGTGTTAGAAACAAGGCACTGTACAATGCACTCATTTAGGATAAGGGCTTTATCATGTACCTAAGCTGAAAAGTAGCATCAGCAGACACCATAAAGGGACTAGGACAGTGGAAATCAGCAGCAGCCAAGGGATATTTATGTAGTCTATTCAGTTACTGACATTCCTATCTTTTACATGCTTTCAATTACCTCCAGAATGCATGAAAACAGCTGGAGATTCATGTGTTAAGAGATTCCAAAGGTGTTTACAGAAAAGATCAGAGGAATATCATTGGATGAGCAAGTAGTACAATGGGGTTGGGATCTCTGGTATAAGACAGCACAACTGATGACAGAGCTTGAGCAGCATGAGAAGTATATGGGCCTCCTGCAGGTTTAATTTTGGATGCATGAGTAATGATTTACGTCAAGTCCCCCATAAAAGACTTAGAGATCATCACGGACAGGGATTTGCAAACTGTTAAAAAGGATCATCAAGGCATAAAGTTAAAATCATCCAAAACAGTACAAAGGCTAGGGTGGAATACTACCACGTTAGACAGGGCACGGGAGAGGGTAAGGCAAGGGCTACGCAGTTTCATGGCCAAGGCATAGAAGGGTTATGCAGGCACATAAGCAGCATACCCAGACATAAAGGTAAAATGGAAATAAATGTGTGAAGATGAAGTTTACTTGTTGAACCAAGGTATAAGTGTATATGCAGAGGGCACAGGGGCTGCATTATGGCAGTACCACCATTTGGTACATTTAGCGATAAGTGGATTTTGCACCCTTTCTTTGTAGCAATCTGTGGCAATCTACAGGAATGCAAACAGAGATTACTTAAATAAGAGGGTATGAAACATCTAGTCCTCACCATTATGGATTGGATGGGGGGGGGGAGTTATGGGACTCCTTATCCAGTCTTCCTTATGCAACTAAAGGTGATCCAAGAAGTACTCTGCTGTGATGTGAGAAAGAATTGACTGAAAAAGTGAAAAGCAAAAGAAAGGATATGAATAAGTTACTGACTGTGAAATCCTTCGCGGACAGAGGTAATGCAGGGAATATTCCTGGGCATCCTGACTTGTGCACATACTGTTACTACTGACATTGAAATTGAGGTAAATAAAACTAACAACCAATTTAGAATTTGACTAACTGGCATAATAAACATACAACTGTAGCCATTTAAACTCCATTCCTGATGTAAATTAATTTCTTAGCCACTTAAATGTGATTAGTACATGTTATATGCCTGCTTTAAGGGAAGAGGAGAGGGCACGGCATTCCATAAAAGAGTAACAGAACATAACAGAATAGAGCAGTGTCCTTTCACAAACAACAACCAGGTTCAGACATTTGCAGAGTCCTAGAGAGGAAAGGCCAGACTCAACGTATCACTCTTCTGAGGACATGCAAACAACAGCTACAGGCTCCCCCTTTCAGAATAACTCCTTCTTTGAGGAGAAGATAGAAAGTTTATGTAAACAAATGAAAAAAAAACATAAAATATACTTCACATCTGTTGTATGCAAAGGTTAACCACCTTATAAAATCACACAAGAGAGATCAGTTTCTGCTGTTTGTGCATTAGACACCACTTTTATTCCAGACCATGTTGTTTTTTTCACAACACAAAAGGAGGTCTGCAGATAAAAGGAATTCTTCCCAGCACGACAGTCAGCTTTCTCCAAAAGCCAGGCCCGAGCTCTTAGAAAAACAATACCAACCTGGTAAAAGGTTAAGGGAAGGCATGAGTTTACTTTCAGAGTTAATAAATAAATTATCACTCTCAGGCGGATCTTAGAGGTACTACTGAACCATCTTGCACTTACACTCAAAACCATCCTACTGAAAGGCAAACTACTACATACACCCATAAAAAAGGGCCTACACCTAGTTATAGCAAGAGACAGTCATAATTAGTCAAATGGGGCATGAAAAGCAAAGTATCCCTATAACAAGCTTCATCTTTTGATGCTTACTAACAAAATAAAAATAATAAAAAAACAAAACAAATACAGAAGATTGAAATTTACTCCTAAATCAAAAGGTACAGAATGACTATTTTCTTTAACAGCCCTACATAATCTATTCACCAGGATCCTACAAGCCCTCTTTAATTTGTCTACTTATACAGCCTTAAGAAAACTGACACATCTTCAGTTTCCTTATAGAGCTAAAAAGAAACTCTGAAGATGCATCAACTTCTGGCTAGCATCAAGCTAATGCCCATGTCTTCTAGACTTACAACAGCCATAATCAATTTTTACAGCCTGGCTGGCTCCATGGCACAGAGGGAAGGAGATCTGAGTGTGGCCCATACCACCAAGGTTTGATTAGTTGCCCTGGAACTGTTGGAAATGGGGGGAGGGGAGTGCACTTAAGCGGAGGTACACTTGTAAGTGCAATTTCCAGGGTGGAAAACTGAGAAAGCACCACTAAGTGCTTCCTGGAAAGAGATAGGGCTTCCTGGAGGGAATGCTCCTTGCAGAAGTCCACAAATGAGGGGGATGCACATCCCCTTCCTGACACTCTGAGTGCATGTAAAGAGAGGGGCATAATTCAGCAAAAATTTTTAACCATCTGAATGGCTGTCTAAATGATGGCTCCTCCCAACCAATCTTCATCCCAGGGGGAATGCATAAGCTGACACACAGGGAGTGGGAAGGAGCTTATAATCATCAGACAGAAGAGGCAAAGAGAACAAAAAGGTTTTAAAAAGTGCCTACCAGCTGACAAATACAGACCCGGCTAATTTACCTTTTGAGGAAGGCAAAGACATGCAACCCTACCACAAGCAGAGGGCTGCCTCCCTTGAATCACTACTACTATTATGATCAACTCCATAGTTAGCAGAACAGCCATCCAAAAGCTGTCACATTAAGTGATCTGGCTGAATGTTGATTCTTTTACAAATGGCTTTCAAATAACTGTCCAGCTTCACTCCCAACCAGCTGCATATTTCAGAAAGCAAGACATGAAACTTTTTTGCCCACACCTAAGTGTCTAACCCCTACAAATACCATTCCTTCTAACTTGCCAAGCAACTCCCTTCATCATCTCACAGTCACCTAACATTTGCAGTAAAAGAGGGAACATTCCTCCTTTACAACTCTAAACCCAAAAGATGTAAACTACTTCAGCAATAGTCTCACAGACGGGTTAGTACAGGACTTTTTTCTCCAACATAAAACTGTGTATAATCAAAGAGTTGATATAAAGATTCATGCTAGTTGCCTGCAATCTAACAATGTCTTCTTTTTAATTTGGATTTAAGGCATCTCACCTACAGTAACAATGCTGAATCTGAATAGCCTGTTGAAAATCACTTGCAGAGATAAAAAGTTTTTTTTTTTTTTTTTTTTTGCACAAGACAAGGCTCTCCATCCTCATTTGGATGCAAGCCCCCCTTAATTTATATATCTCAATATCAGCACCAATTTGTCCAAAATCATCTGGTGCCACTGAGGATTATGAAGGCCTAGACCTGAGGGATAGATTGCCATGGTGAAAGTTTCAGAGAGCCTGAAGAGTTAAGAAGTCATTCCGACTTTTTGGATTGTGCTTAGTTCTGGGAGGCTTTCTCTTTCTTTATCAAACAACATGCCATTTGTTAGCATCTTGTTGCATAAACTGCTTTAAAAAAAGGGTTCTGAATTATAAGGTATTTTTTGTTTTAGCTTAAAAGAGGAGAGTTGTAGCATTTGGCTCATCCTTTGAATCAATTTCCCTCTTTCATCAAACTTCCAAGGACCGTAGCAGCTGACTGGCCAAGAAGAACTTCCCTGTCTATGGGAGAATTTAAAACCTCTGTTTTAACATCTTATGATAAACATAACCATGCAAATCTTCTCATAACTGACCTTAAGGAGTGTTTGGTTACATGAGAAGCAGAAACAATTATGGAATTCAAAGAAGGTTTAACCTCTGAAGGGGAAGGTTAACAATAAAGTTTCTAATGTTCTGAAAGAAAGCCTGTAAACATTTCTTTCCAAATCTATCAAAAGCTTTCCCTTCTTTGTCAGAGGGAATGTATCAGACATTTTATACAAGGAGACAGCTGCAGGGTCTGCTGTAGGATTAGAAAACAGGCCGTCAGGCATGTTACAAGTTGTCAGGAAAACATAAAACCGGAGGGGCAACTATAGTTTGTGGCATATCCAACAGTCATAATACCTTTGCCGGGAAACGTGGATATAGTTCTGTTGCTACAGCAATCAATCTTCCATTTTGTCTTAGGTCTCAGAAAAACACAACTATTCTCTAGTGAAATCTGAAGTAACACTTTGCTCAGAATCTAAATATTCAGCTTGAAGAGAAATCACTATAGAAAAACGCTCTTCTTCCATTCCCTTCTCTTCTGACTGGGAATGCATGTCAGAATGTCCTTGAAATATTTTTCTACTGAAGAAACTGGGATTAAAGCATAAAAGTAGAAAATAATCCATTAGGAAACCCCAGTAAATCTTCCCTGTACATAGTTAATGAAACAGGAGAAGCAGCATTCTTAATTTTTTGTTTTATTTTCCTAGGATAATCCCTGGAAAAAGACTGACCCATGGCAGGGCCACTATCCTGGGAATCAGGCATCCTAGGCTGGCTATGCGATATACTTTCACTGGACTCCTTCCCTCGACACTGACAACAGTTGTTTCCCCTTGGATGGAAAAGACAACCCTACACCCACAGTGGACATGTCTAACTCCCAGTCCTCAGTGGTCTCCCAAGGAGCTACACCAGGGGAACAGAGAGACACTGATGAGTGGTCTGAGGAACCAAATTCAGCCACAGCAAAGTCTCCAGTCTGAGGCAGACAGGGAGCCATCCTGACACCCAAACACTCCTGAGAAATTTTCTATTTCTTGTGGATGGGAGAAGGAAGACCTGAGGAGACCGAAAAATGCTCCACAGTTTACATGAAAAGGAAGCCTTAAAGAAAGGTAGTGGAACCTGAATGAGTCAACTGCTGATTCTGGGGTAAAATAAATAAATAAATAAATGGCAGTTTCCAGAAGTACGATGTTCTGCACTTAACATATTAATTCTACATATGTATGTACAAAATAAGTCAAAAACATATTTTAGACAGTTTATTCCAACTAAGCATTCATAAATAAAGATTCCCTTCAGAAAGCAGGGCAGTTCATAAAAACTAGTTTTTTTTTTAACTTAAAAGCAATTGATTCACTGAAAAAATACAATTTTCCTTGTAAAACTGAAAATGTGGAAAGGTTCCCCAGCAGGATACATATCTGCCTAGCCTTGAAGGATCACTAACTAGCCATCATATTTGATGCTAGTGGACTGGCCATCAGTTCTATGAAGCCTAGATGGGGAGCACACTTTGGCTGCAAGACAGCACTGAAGCTTTTGTCAGCCTAGCTACTGTACTTGTACTACTCTCCTGGAGCCCTGCAGCAGTTAGAGTGCATGGAAGGTGCCATTAACCTTTCAAAGCTGGCTGCTGGTCATATCCTAGGCAGGATATAATCCCAAATAGCATTGTCTACAGCAACAGAGACATAATGTTGAACATCACTGCAAATCCAGGCCAAAAAAAAACATACAGACAGCATGGAAATATCTGTACAGATTCACTTTATGGACAGTTTACTGGTGTTCAACAAAGTCACAAGTACATACAGTGCTCTACAAGTCCTGCACAGAGCCCCTACAACCTATAAATGAACTTCAGACTCCCCTTATTATCATACAGAGCATAGCCTATTTTTGACCAGCTCTGATATAACCTGAGCAGGACAGACACAAGCACTGGCTGATTTACTGATCATCTGGCTTTTGTTGAAGTAGAGTCATTAGAAATATCACCCTGGTATGCTGAAAGCCATTCCGTGTTCAGCTTTCCATCATACGCCAGCTTTACATTTCACATCACATTATACTACTACAGATCACATTACATACTACACATCACATTATATTACCACAGATCACGCTATATTATTACACATCAAATTATATTACTACAGATCACATTATATTATAACACATCACATTATAGTACTACCCATCACATTTTTTCAGTCACTTAGGAGAAAGTCTCAGCTGATGAAAGAGCATGGCTGGCATATAAAAACATTTGTTTGATACTCCAAATGGCCCTTAGGTTCCACAATCCTGTTTCTTTAAAATATTTCCTGCCATCTATGAAAGATCAACTGAATGCAGACTCCTTGAAAATATGAACCAGAAACAAGGTCTTTATTCCTAGTACTGAAAGGAAAGGTATCAAATGACAGTGTTATACCACATTACTTAGAGCCTAAACATTGCATTAATATCAACCTCTAATAGTAAAGGCAGTTGTAAAAAGCCATGATTTGCTCAAGACTTCGTAACCAACAAATTGGGTCTCGATCACGAACATGACTCTTTCACTACTAAAACTAAAAACTAAACTGTAAAAAAGTTTCATTTGGAGTTTTGAAGAAGTAAAGAGATATGATCAAAATATTTAAAGGATGAATGTCAATATATCAAATGAATGTCATTTGGTGAAAATAAAAATAGCTGAATAACACAATCCCAACATGAAGTTTTTTTTTTTTGTTTTTTTTTTTTTGCAGGGGAGCTTGTAAACCCCCCTCTGTATCTCATATGTGGGACGGGATTCACTTCGGAATCTTGAAATTCCAAAACATCGAATCTCAAATGATCGAACCCACATGATCGATGTTTCGGAATATCGAAATTCTGAAACAGACCCCCCCCCAAAAAACTACTTAAACGTTTATGCAGTGCCCCCCCCACACCCACTACTTAAATATACCAACTCCGAGATCACACTACAGCGAGGAAAAGGGAAATCTCCTGTTCCATGCTGTATGCAGACCTCCATTCAGAATTTTGGAAATTTTGAAACTTCGATCATATGGTCTTGACCATATGAAATTCGAGATTTCAGAATTTCAACATTCTGAACGGAACCCATGGGATGGGACCTCCACCCCAACTCAAACACTAAAGCCATACAACAGAGAGGAAAAGTACAAAATCAAACATCACCAAAAGTGGGTTTCGGCTATTCTTCTTCTACCCAATGGTATTCAACATAAATGCCTTCAGCAGATAATCCTTAACTCCATTTAAGTACCTCAAGTGACAGAATTCAAGAATGCATAGAAGACACATAGCTTCTTTTCCATTCCTTAGATAAATTGAGCCAAGTGGCAAACTACACTTCAACTACATTTCCTTTTGCCAGAGTACATTTTCCTCCCTACAGAAAGATCTCCATACTGCTACATGTCACTTTTTATTCCTTTCTGTGGCATGCTATGGTAGTCAGCTTCAGCAATGTGCCACAGAAAATCTCACAATATTTTCCTGTAGCACTTTGTCTCCCTGCCATTACTGATCACATTTTTTTCGCCCAAGAAAGGCCTACCTGACGTGGCTTCTACGGTTCTTTCTTTCTTCCATCCCATAGTAATGGTGTTATGCTTGCCAGGAGCAAAAATAGAAAATGTGAGACAAGCACTGGAATGCCTTAATGTAAGGAAATATGGGTCTGTTTTCAGTTATGTCAGCACAAATAATCTCATCCACAAGGACTGTCTTGACTGTTACTAATAGAACTAGACATTGTACATTTTAAATGTTTTTGTTATCCTCTCTTATAATGTAAGACTGATAAGTTTCTGAAATGTTATTGCTCTGCCTCTCTTGTACCTGTTAGAAATCTTTGTTGAAAAATTGTTAAATATTTTGCTCTAATCATATTCATTACTGTAATTTTAACTGAACTGGAGCTTTTCTCCCCGGGCCTCTACTGTAAACGGATATGTATCCAGCTAGACTAGCCCGGTCAACAAATGTAAAATAAATGTAAAATAAATAAATAAATAAATAACTTCCAGCCCTCTTAGATAGTATAGCTTGTACTGGTGTTAAGACGTATTTTTCACAAATCACACAGGATCATAGGAGGTTACTAGGCTAATGGCCCTGGGGCCCTTACAAGCCTAGCCAAGAGATAATCCCCAAAAAGAAACCTCAGTCAGCACTTGTCACCCCTGCCAATGAGGGACACAGGTGGAACCCCTGGGACAAATTTGTTTCCCATCCATTCATCAAGGTTGCGCTTGAAAGGGTCAGCGAGGTGCTCTGTTTTACGTGTATGGGAAGTCTATTCCAGAGATGGGCAGCCTTTGGGAGACAAACCTGTCTCTCCAGCAGGTTTTGTTGATGTCACATATTAGATTCAGGCCTTCTGAGCTGGTAGTGCGTGAGGAGTTACACTTATGGATATGGAGCATCTCTAGTAGGGCAGGGTCCGAGATTGCCTTGTAGGCGAGACACAGATCACCCATGACCAATCTGTACGATACCAAGTACAGTGACAATGATTTGAGCCTGTCTGCATAGGACAGGTGTTGGAGGCCATGGATTCTCTTTGTGAGGCATTTCAGTGGCCTTTCCAGTTGGTGCAGATGTTTGGAGAGGTACATCACAAATGGGGCATTATACTTAATTATTAGTCTAATGAGGAAGGAGTATAGAGAGGTAATAACTTCCCTTTTTCTGGATGCAATCCCTTTACCTACGAGATGAACCAAGTAAAAGGCTTTCTGACTACTGCCACTACATCAAGGTCGAATGTGAGGTTGTTATCAATCTGTGTGTCCAGGTCTCTCGCCACAGGTTGTGTGCTTAGGTCACTGTGAATGAAAAGATTTTTTGGGTAAATACCTACATGGAAAAAATGCCCAGTTTTAAAAAATGGAAATACGTAGAACATCCATGACTAGTTTTGGGCACACATGTTCAGACAGGATGGAGTTTGATTCTCAGCTGAAGTGTGGGGAGTGCCTTCTGTTTGGAGTCTGTATGTCCTCCCCGCAGTTGGGTGGCATTTGAAAGACATGCGTAAATGGGTGCGCCTTCATTGAAGGTTGGACACTGAGCTGGCACCTCGGCATTCATGAAAATCTACTGCCAATCATTAGCGGACCGGAGTTCCGCTGTGGTGACCCCTAACCGGGAAAAGCCGAAAGACAAACAACAGCAACAACAAGGGAAGAGAATTTTTGCAGCAGATACTTTGCAATACTTGACAAACACTAGGCAGGATTTTTGCCAGGTCAAAAATTTAACAGTTCACAGATAGCAACATTTGATGCATTTCTGATGGTTGTTAATACTAGAAGCATTAATAATAAAGTTTTTTTATTGGAAAATGTGCTACATTTCCATAAGACTGATGCCATTATTGTTTATGAAACATAGTTAAAAAACAATGATTGAGACCACTTCTGTCAGGGTATAAATGTGTTTACTGTAACAGGTATTCTAACAAAAATCATGTGGAGGTGTTATGATAGGGATTACAGATACATATGAGACCTGTGATTATTACATGTTCAGTGATAACACCAATACTATAGATTACTGTCACAGTTACACAAATATGACCCTGGTACATATAACAATTGTTGGAGTGTACAGACCACCAAAGTCAAGTGCTTATAACCTAGAGCAATTCATACATTTCTTGCATGAAACACAGGAGGGAAGAATAATATTAGCTGGGAACTTAAATTTACCAGAAACAGACAGGAACAATATTGATTCAACATTAGTAAAGAAATTATAAACCTATGTTCAGAAACAACTGCTTCACATTGTAAAAAGAAAAAACTACCAGGGAGCGGAACATAATAGACATTGTTTGTGTTCCTAAATAAATTACTGTTACTTCAAGTGAAGTTTTACCAAAATTGATGCGCAGTGATCATGGGGTTATAAAGGTTAATTTGTTGCTAGACAATTCTGCCAAACTGAAATCCAAACCAATGCACAGGAGGTTAATTACAGACTATATGGAAGCAAAACAGTCACTATGTTAAAACTAACTGGAATGACAGTAGAAAAACTGCAGATGGAATGTGGAAAGTTTTGAAAGAGAAACTGAGTGCAAAAAAAACACAAAATGTTTAACATCAGGATCTAAGCATACAATGTCAGAGGGATATAGTTTCATAACAGCAAGATACCTGATTAAGGTGAGAAACAAAAAATACAAGAAACTGAATGGAGGCCAAATTACAACTTTGGAAACTGAAATAAACAAGCTGGACAAACTAAGCATAGTGTGAGGCAAGATCAAGAAAAATTTGAAGAACATTTATATAAAGATATTGAGAATTATAGGAAACCTTTTTAGACACGTGACGTGGAAGGAATAAAGACATGCAAACTGATAAACTGTGTGTAGATTCTAACATTTATTCTCAGACACAGATTACAAAAAATATCTACGAAATCTTATGCAAAACAGCTTGTCTCCACAAAGGGGGTGATAAGTTGTCCTAGTGAAATCCAGGTAACTGCAGAAACTGGAATCAAAATTACAGTGATAAAGAACTGCACAAACTGGATCCAAACAAAGCATAGGGAGGAGATGGAATTAATAATGACCGGAGAATACTTCAGCAAGAACTTATAGTACCATTATATCTATTATTTACTAGGTTAGGTCATATAAATATGGGTAGATTCGTCAAGTTTGGACACATGAGCTTATTAAACCTGTCTTTAAGGGAAAGGGGAGTAGGGCAAACCCAGAGTCAAACAGATGCTTTCATGTTGTGGAAAAATAATGGAGAAGGTAATTTGGATAAGTTATTGTCAGAATTGGATAGGGTGGGACTTGATACCATACATCAGCATGCATATGTTGAAAATAGATGTATTACCACCTGTAACATGATGTTCTATAACAATATAATAACAACTATGAATGAAAAATTGTGCTGTGATGTAATTTACATAGATTTAACTTCAGCATTTGACAGGGTCATATGCAAAACACTGTCAATAAATTAGAACAACTAGGTATTGATGCACTCTTGATAAGACTGATAGTTGCATGGATTACAAATAGGACATGGCAAGTATATAGCAATTGGACAGATAAAATCCTTGGTTACAGTCAGGATGTCCCACAGAGCTCTGCCTTAGGCGCTTACTTGTTTAGATTGTATCTTTCAGACCTAACCTTTTCATCTGAGGTGTTCTATAGTCTATATGCAGATGACCTGAAATTGGGTAAACTGATTACATGTGTTATAGATAAGGCTTGTCTGCAAAATAACTTAACTAAATTGACCATTTGGGCACAGGAGAATAATATGCTGATAAATACATCAAACACTGAGCATAAGAGATTTGGTGGACATGAACTGAAAGGTGAATATTTAGTACAGCACACATCGACTGAAACTGTAGATTCATTTAAGGACCTGGGTATATGGGTAGATCCAGCTTTGAGTTTTTCTAATCATATCAACCAATCAGGTAATGATAGTTATATAACTATAGGAAATTAGAAATGATGAAGTCATTCTTTGTCAGTTACGTTAGACCCAAACTTGAGTATGGAATAACAATATGGAAACCTTATAAGAAAACAAACGAGTAAACTGGAAAGAGTACAGCGTAAATATACCAAGGGCATCCATGAATGTGAAAACTTAAGTTATTATGAAAGACTAAAATATCTGAACTTGTACAATGTCTCTTATAGACAACTAAGATATCTAAGAGATCTTATTCAGGCATATAGTGCATTTAGGGACAACTACCTCTGGGAATGTTTGGGGTTATCAAAAGTAGCAGAGAATCATCAGACAACCTCTGTAGAAGATTCTACAGGAATGAGAAGTGTACTAACTGGTTCTCTGTCAGAGTAGCTGATGCATGGAACAGACTACCAAATTACATTAAAGCAAGTACTAGTTTAAATATTTTTAAGAACAGCCTGGACACTTATTATGGGAAAAAAGTGTTTTGGTATATTGGCAGGCTAGAAGGTCATTAATGCCTGTGCTTGAAATATTTGTATGTATGTACGTATGTATCCCATTGGGATCATCAATCTGTTAATTCTCGGGATTCATATTTGTTTTATGGTGCAGTGTCATCTGCACATATCTTCTCTCCCTCCCACTGGGGTCATGAACATATTGTGCCTTTGAGATTTCAGGGCTCTTTCACTGTGCAGCCTCAGAATGAAAAAGAGGCACACACAAAAATTTATAGAAAATAAAGAGAAGCATCTGATTTTCAAAAAGTCTGCTGTAAGCACAATTTTATGGCTGAAAAAGAATGTACTACTGAATTTATAATGTGACAACCCAAGCTAAAGAGTGTCAATTGTCCAGAAGTTCTCCAAGTAAGCGTCAATTTTCAGTAATGTCCTTCTAAGTAAATGCAAAGCTCTTAAGTGAGAAGGTAGTATACAATCTCATCATTTGAGAACAAGCAGTGGGAAATAGAATCCTAAGCCAAAAAATATCATGTCACTGTATCCACCCATTATATCATGTCACTATATCCACCCATTCATACTACTTGATGTTATAACAAAATAAAAATCATTAAAAACTATTTATACTATTGCAAGGACATTAGTATAACAGAATTTAAAAAAAAGACATAACAGAACACATGTTTTTTCTGTTTCTGACAATACAGGTTAATCAAAAGGTATGTAAATGAGAAGATTATGTAGGTCAAGTGATTATTTACCATCAAAATCTCTTTTATTTCTTAATCCAGGTTGATGCATCAAAACGATTAAATATGGAGCATCACAATGGCTTGTAGAAATCCTCCAGTATCCCCAAAATGAAGAAAAATCTGCTTTTCAAAAGGATCCAACTACAAAACAGTAGATAGTAATGAGAGATAAGCAGTCATCAAGTCAGTCTACTGCCTACCAGATGTGGAAACTGACACTGGTCTAACTTGAATTCAACATCCTCTCCCCATAATAAACCTCTACATATTTGCCCAATAGCACCCTGAATTCTACCACTGGTGCTGAAGCTTCCAACATTTGTGAGAGATATTTTCATGCACTCACTACCACCTCAGTGGACATCCATTTCCAGCTTTGTCTCTTGCAGTTCTCATTTACTTCCTGAAAGATAATGCCCTTCTTAACTTTATTTATTCATATAAAAATTCTGAAAACATCTAAGATGCCTGTCTGCTCACTAATGTTTACTCGTTAACCTGCATTTGTCCTTTATTATCCTTGAGGTAGACTTATACAATGTTACAAATCCTCCTCAGAAGGGATAAGATTTTACCAGTTGTTTCTCCAAAACAGTGGCAATCATTTTGTTACACACACCAATCTCTTACTGTTTTTTTTTCACAATTTTCACAAGCACATCACCTGGCAAATACCCAATATTACTTTCCCATTTGTTGCAATAATAGTTCAGCTTCCCCCACCCCAAATGCCCCCCCCCCTGGACTTTTCCTTCAGAGGTGAAGTACTCTGCACTAAAAAATAAATTGTTAAATATCAGCCAATTCCTGTAAGCGAGTTCAGCTTTGTTTGAGGTTTTCCACGTCTTCTCTTCCTTGTGAACCCGCTCCAGTACAGGATTCAATACCATCTGCAGACATCTAACTTTCCTGTGGCTCATCTACAGAATCATCATGTATAAAGATATTAAAACAGGGTCAGTGTAGACAGAGTCCAGTGGGACCCTACTAGTTGCCAAGGTGTAATGAACCCTAAGAAGGAACCACAGCATGGGTGCAAGAAAGACAGGATGGGGAACAGGGTCAGAGTGAGAAGACGACACCACCTAGGCCATCCTGGGGGGGAGAGTGCAAGTGGTATACCACTTGGCTGAGAGGTTGTGCATGAAGAGAAGGAAGCATATGCCACCCATAGGCAGCAGACGCAGCTGTGAAGCTTACAAGGTTGCTATTCTGTGGAAGGGGATTAGGGGTCACTGACCGGCAGCAGTATGATACTGCACCAGCATCCTCAATCTCTTCACTGGCCCCAGATGTGAGTCAGGCTGAGCTCAGGGGAGGTTAAGTCAGGTCCAGCAGACCTAGTCAATGAGGACAGGAAATGGTGGCAACCAATAGTCTGCTGTGAAGAGGGAGAGCAAACAAAAAGAATTATAGTTATGTACTTACCATAACTTGGCATCTGTGTTATCTGTAGTCACCATTCATCACGTTAGGGTCTTGGATCCGATATTGGATCCAAGCTGGCATACTCAAACAGTTTAGCTCAAGCTCCTCTCCTCCCATGATGCTCTGCTGCCCTCTAACCCCCTCAGATTAGGTTTGCATAAGGAAATAAGACAGACCAAAACAACTACCACCAACACAGGACCACCAACATCCTGCTAATATTTCAGGAAGGGGGCTAGTGGGTGGGACCATGACGAATGGTGACTACAGATAACACAGATGCCAAGTTTTCTCCTGGCCACAGTACATGCAACACAGGTTTGAGGACCTTAACAGATACCCTGCAACTCTAAACATCGGTCCAGAAGCCACCATTTTAAGCTTAAAATAATACCACTGAACCTTAGTGGATTTTTCCCTGCGGTTTTTCTCCTGGCCACAGTACAGGCAAAATCCAGAAACACAAGTGCCAACTTCCAAATTCACAAACGAAGACCTCAGTAGGAAAAAAACACTTTAATATGACCAGCAAAGCTTCTGGATACAATCCTTTATCAATACTCAGTATTGATAAAAGATTGTATCCGAAAGCTTTGCTGGTCACAGTACAGGCAACACAGGTTTGAGGACCTTAACAAATACCCTGCAACTCTAACCATTGGTCCGGAAGCCACCATTTTAAGCTTAAAATAATACCACTGAAGTATGTGTCCCAGTAAATAACTACTACATACGCTAATATTTTAATTAATGCTAGACTTTATAAGCACAACAAGAATTTACAGTGTTTTTTTTGCTAGTTGCCACGAAAAGCAGATGCCAGCAGCTCCTATCCTTTCTCTTGGTTTACCCACTATCCTCATACTGTTTCTGTGTATATTCTCCTGTTCTGCATTTTACCCTTCCCTGAATTCATTTCTAGCCTCACTCATAACTGCCTTTCCTAGTGCACCTGCCCTATTTTACTGTCTTCAGACTCTTACATATTGTTTTTTTTGCCCTGCTTTTACCTGCTAGTAATACCTCTCTCTCCCCCTCCAAAGCCCCTCTCAATTAACCATACAGCACTGGGTTTGCTTCAAGTAAATCTACTTGTGTAGCTTGAGGCCAGTGTTGGTTTGTAAGCTTATGTTTGCTCATATTTTATTTCTTTTTATTTTATTTCTGGTGACTATACCTTTAGAAACGTTATATCCTTGTCTTCAGCTTGAGGCCAGGGTCTTTTTGTAAGCTTACTTCTATTCATATTTTATTTCTTTTTTTTTTTTTTTCTGGTGACGATACCTTTAGAAACTTTATATCCTTGTCTTGAGCTTGAGGCCAGTGTCCTTTTGTAAGCTTACTTCTGCTCATATTTTATTTCTTTTTATTTTATTTCTGGTGACTATACCTTTAGAAACTTTATATCCTTGTCTCTCAAGCTAGTTTTTCACTATCTCTTTCTGATTGTTTCTATGATTTCATCTTGACCAGGGTGCTAGCCCCGCTCCATTCGCCCTCACTATGCTCGGGCTCACTTCGCTCCCCTACCCTACCTCCATTCCCACCCACCCCATTACAATTACCTTTATACCAAACTATCCCTCCCCTTCCTGTCCCACTAGCCACTGCAGTTCCACTTCCTGCCTATTGCCACACCCACCTTACTAATCTGTCAATCTTGTCAACACCACTTCCTCTATACCACTGTCTCTACCTACTCTATCTGACCATAGTTTATTCCAACATTAATTATTTTCTAATATCTTCTACACTACTCCTTATTCTCTCTATCTCCACCTCTTACCACTCCATTTTCTCTGACCCACTCCTATGTTCACCAACTTCTCACTCATACAACATATATCCAACTACTTCATCTTTTACTACCTCCCCTAATCTCTTTACTACCTCTACCTCAAGTCTATATAAACTATCCATAATACAGGTTTTTAAACCTTCCCAAAAAGCTAAGTCAAAACTATACAAACACCATCTAGCATCTACTACACACTCTCTCCTCACTAAAAACTTACTTTGTTCTGGAGATATCCATCCCAACCCTGGCCCCTCTTCTCTCCCCAAAACTACCTCTACACTGCCCCCATCTTACTCCTCTACCATGCCCCCATCTTACTCCTCTACCAGTCACCAACCTCAGTCACAACAATCATCTCCATCCAAATACGTAACTATTTACTCATTGAATATTCAGAGTTTAGCAAATAAAGTCACTGAGCTGCACTCATGGATAACTCTCAATACCCCTCACATCCTCTCCCTATCTGAAACCTGGCTCAAGCCACAAATCTCAAATAGTGAAATACTCCCACCAGGTTATAATATCTTCCGATCTGATAGACCTGTAAAAAAGGGGGTGGCGTGGCCATCCTCTACTCAAACAACCTTAACCTCTCACCATACCCTTCCCCAATACCTGACTTCCTCCCAGCTGAAATAATCATCCTTAACTGCCATCTGAATTCCCACAAAAAAACTTGCAATTGCTTCTATCTACCTTCCTCCTGGTAACAATCTGCCCATTCTTGAAAACATCCTATCCTGGTTCTCCCACAACATACCATATGATACACTTATCCTTGATGATGTCGACACTGATTGGTCCAAACTCACAACTGACTCCCTCCAACTCAGTATCCACCTACACGGCTTCCACCAACTTATAACATCTCCCACTCGCTTCATAAAAATTCCACTTCCAGCTCCATCACAGACTGGATCCTTACCAATTCCCCCCACCAATACCACAATCCCACCAGTTTACTTGACTCCCTCAGTGGTCATCTCACTACCACCATCTTAAGACACTACTCCCATATTCCTAAACCCCACCTTATCAAAGACTGTTGAAAACTATCGACTTTCAATTCACCCCAATTTAACTCCATTCTCCACAACATAGATTGGTCCATCTTAAAACACCTCCCCCTAAACGATGCTGCAAGCACTTTCAATAGCATCTTCATGAATACTCTAAACTCCTTAGCTCCCTCTAGGAAGATCAGAGCAAAATCAAATCATGCTCCCTGACTCTCCAAAGAGACTAGGTCTCTTATGAAACAAAGTGATTGTGCTTGGAAAACCTGGACTAAAACTAAACAACCACATTTTCTTCAAAAATACAGGCAACTGAGGAACCTTGCAAAAAAACATACAACTAATGACTAAGCCAAACTCTACTTCGACACCCACCCCTCCAAGTCCCACTAACACTACTTTGTTTTCTTTTGAGCCATTTCCCATTACTTACATCAAATCTCTACTACTCAAGCTAAAACTTTGATCTCCTTCCACTGACAATCTATCTCCTACATTCCTCAAACTTGCTGCTGACTCAATTGCCTATCCTATATCTATACTAATTAATCAATCTATTCTGGAATCAACTGTCCCCACCCTTTGGAAATCTTTCTTCACTATCCCTCTTAATAAAGGTGGAAACTTCACTGACCCGTCAAAACTACCGGCCCACTGCCATTCTGTCCCCCCTCTCCAAGATAGTAGAACAATTTATTCACTCACAGCTTCTCAATCACCTCCTCACACACCACTTACTTACTCCTACCCAACATGGATTTCGTCCTCACCACAGCACCACCACTGCTCTCCTTCAGTCATATCATTGCAGAGGCCCTAGACAACAATAAGCTCATTTCCTGTCTCTTCCTAGATCTCTCCAAAGCCTTCAATACTATCTCTCATCATCTAGTACTATCCAAACTTGCAAATCTCCACCTATCCCCCTCCGCACTTGCCTGGTTTAATAGTTACCTATCTGGCAGGGAACAATCTGTCAAATGGCTATCATCCTCCTCACCTTTCCTTCCCATCTCCACTGGTGTTCCCCAAGGCTCCATCTTGGGGCCCCTTTTGTTCAACATCTTCACCAATGATCTTTACACCTCATGCAAAGAATCCTCCCTTATTCAGTATGCCGACGACTCCACACTTATATACTGACCCAACAGGCCCTACTATCCACTGAACAATGGCTCTCTCACAACCTATTGATCCTAAAGACCAAACTCCTACTTTTCCTTCCCCGTTCTCTTTCTCATCACAAAACCTCCTTTTTTATTACATTTTCTAACAATACAACTATCCAACCTGACACCCACACAAAACTCCTAGGGGTCATTATTGATGACGAACGAACGTTCAACCTACATATACTCCAATGTATAAAAAATAACAAACCAGAAACTAGGTCTGCTATATCGGAACAAAAAATTCCTAACCCCTGAATCTAGACTTACCCTGGGCCAGGCACTCCTCCTCCCCTCCCTCTTATACTCTGCCCCAGTTCTTACCAATATCCAGGTCTCCACTCTAAACAAACTCCAACAGACTTACCATAAAATAGCCTGATTCATTACTAACTCCCCATACAACTCACACCACTACATTTCTTTAAACTTTATTCAATGGCTTGAATTTCCCCAATTTCTGCTATCTTATCAATTTCATATGCTACACTCTATTCTTTATAAACCCTCCTTCTGTCCATCTCTATCTTCCTTAGTTTCCATCTACATCCCATCCCGGATCCTCCGTACTTCTAACCAACAATTACTTGATATCTACCACCCAAAAAGGTCAGTAGGCAAACTACTCTACAAATACTCCCTTGCCCATGCTTGGAACAAAATTCCCCTTGACTTACGTTCAGTCTCCCACACCTCACAAACTAAAAGCTTATTTTCTCAATTCCAGAACCTGCCCTTGCCATGACCCTACCTAGTCTTCTTTCCATTAATGTACCCTCAAAAGGACCATACTTATTACGTCATTACATCTCTCTCTCCAATGTGTCTACTATGCATTTGCATAATTTTATACAAATTTTTTTTTTATTGTTGACCTATTGAACTATATCAATGTAAAATTGTTACTTAGCTTCTTTTTAATGCAACTTTAACTTTATGCATGTAACCCAACATATGTGAATCTTTTTGCTATAACTGTATTATATCAATATTGTTTAAAATTGTACTTGTTTAAAATGTACTACTGGAGCTTTTCTCCTAGGGTCTCCACTAAAAATGGGCCAAAAGCCCAGTTGGACAAACCCAGTTAACAAATGTCAATAAATAAATATAAGTTATGGTAAATACATAACTATAAATCTGATTTTATCTTAGTCACTATTCCTCACGTTAGGGTCAGAGTCCCCAGCTACCTGAATCCTGGGAGGCCTCAAGGAAGGACAAGCCGAAGAACCGTGGAGCCAAAGGAAGCCCTTCTTCTAGAAATCAAATCCAACTTACAGTGGGAGATGAACATGTGAGGAGAAGATCACATTGCTGCTGCACAAATGTCATCTACAGATGCAAACGCAGTGGAGGTAGACACCACCCTGGTGGAATGAGCCTTTACTGGTGCAAATAAGGGAACACCTTCTGAAGAGTAAATGAAGGAAATACATTGTGAAATCCAGCAGGAGACCATAAATTTTGAAATTCCCCTGCCCTTTCTGTTCATAGAAAAGGCTACAAACAACTGGTCTGAATGTCTAAATTCCTTGGTCCTATGAAGATAAAAATGTAGTTGGCGATGAACATCCAGGGTGTGCAAAATATATTCCCCTTTATTGGCATAGTTAGGGAAGAATACTGGGAGATGAATACATTGACTGAGATTAGCTGCTGAAGCCACCTTGGGCATAAAAGATGGATCTGGTTTCAGAGACACTCTGCCCTTATGGAAAATTAAGTAGGGCGGCTTAATTGTAAGAGCTTGTAGCTCAGAGACTCTCTATTCTGAAGTTACTGCCACTAAAAGAGCAGTCTTCCAAGAAAGAAATTTGAGATCACAAGATGCAGCCGGTTTGAAAGGTGGTTTGGTTAATGCCTGCAGCACCAAGGCCAGATCCCACAGAGGAGATGGGTGCTTAACAGGGGGTTGCAATAGAAAAACACCTTTCAAAAAGGCTTTACAGAGTCGAGAAGAAAAGGCAGATTCATCGCTGAGATGAAAATTTGAAATCGCTGCTAAATGAACCTTGATCGTGGAGAAACTCGCCCCTTCCTTAAATAGAGACATCAGAAAGAGAAGAATGGAAGCTGAAAAGGGGTCCAGATTTTTTTTTTGCCCAGACAGAAAATCTCTTCCATTTACTGACATACACCTTCCTAGTGGAAGACCTCTGGGAAGCAAGGATAAAATCTTTCACAGGTGAGGCTAGCCTGGACTTAGCCAAAATCACTGGAAGTGGACATACCACGCTGTCAGATGAAGGGTCTGAAGATTCGGGGGCGGAAGCAGAGACGGATGAGATATAAGATCCAGAGTTGGATCGAGCACCCAGGGTGGATCCCTCAAGTGAGGCCGTAGAAGGGAGAACCACACCTGCTGAAGCCAGAAGGGGGCAATGAGGATCAATTGTGTCTTGAGGCATCTGGCTTTCTGAAGTACTCTGGGAATTAAAGGCAATGGGGGAAAAGCATACAGGAGACCAGGAGGCCACTCGTGAGTGAGCGCATCCCTGGGGGATTCCCCCTCTGGGGGGATCAATGCAAAGAAATTGCTGCATTTGTGGTTAGAGGAGATGCAAACAGATTGCAGCTGGAATATCTCCATTGAAGGAAAATCTGTTGAGCCACCACTGGATTCAGGGACTCAATTTGTCCGTCAACACGTTGGATGCTCCGGGAATGTGCATTGCAATGAGAAAGCACCCCATGGATATCGTCCATTCCCAAACCCTCATGGCCTCACGACAAAGCAAATAAGAACATGTGCCCTCTTGCTTGTTTACATACCAAACAACCGCCATGTTCTCCAAAAGAACTGCAATCATTTCCCAAGGATGCAAACCTTAAAAGCTTACAACGACAGGAGGATTGCTCTCACCTCCGGAACACTGATATGCAGCTTGGTCTCTGAGGAAGACCACATCCCTTGGACCATCTTTCCCTGGAAATGTCCCCTCCCACCCTAGGACGGAAGTGTCCATGGTGACCATGGCCATGGGAATCGGCAGAGAGAAGGACCTGCCCGCCAAGAGGTCAGGTGAGCGAATCCACCACAAAAGATGCTTTCGACACACTGGGTTGAGGCAAATGGTGAACGACAGGATATGCAGAAATGCTGACCACTGAACTGCAAAGGTCCACTGTAGAACTCCCATGTGGTAGTGTGCCCTCGGAACCCAGTAAATGGCAGCTGCCATGGATCCTAGAGCCCTGAGAATGTGTGATGCCAGAGGACATGTTTGCTCCAGCAGAACTTGGACATGGGCGCATATTAGAGACGCATGGCGAAGAAGAAGAGCTGCAATCTGCAAGATGGTATCCAACAGAGTGCCTATGAACTCCAGATGTTGAGTAGGAATCAAGGAGGACCTGGCCAGGTTTCCCGTAATTCCCAACTAATGGAACAGGGAGAGTAGGGTACCATGTTGTCCAATAGTTGATGCTTTGTAGGGGCCGTTAGGAGCCAATCGTCCAAATAGGGAAACACCTGGAGTCCCTGCAACCGGAGATGAGCTGTCACCACTCCCATGCATTTGGTGAACACCCAGGGGGCTAAGGTGAGACTAAAGGGCAGGGCCCTGAACTGAAAGTGATCAGCTCCCAAGCGAAAGTGGAGAAATCTCCTGGCCTGTCAATCAATCTTTATATGGAAGTATGTGTCCAGGAGATCCACTGAGCACATTCAGTTGTTGCTTTGCAAAATGGCTGCAATCAACTGCACAGTGACCATCTGAAACTTCGACTTTTGTACAAACAGGTTTAGGCGACTGAGGTCCAGAATAGGACACAAGTCCCCTGTTCTCTTTGGAACTAAAAAGAAGCGGGAATAAGTTCCGGATCCTCTCTGCCCTGCAAGGACCTTGTGGATGGCTCTTTTTTGGAGAAGGTTCATGACCTCCTGTTGGGCCAACACTTTCTGACTGGGTGACACATCCGGAAGACTTCTGGTTTTTGGGGAACTTCCAAAAAGGGATTGCAACAGCCCCTGGATATAATGGTTAGCACCCATTGATCGATTATATCTGCCCAGGCTACAGGGTGCATAGATAACTGACCCTTGACTGCTTCCAGGGAAGGACAGTCGGGCAACATCTCAGGGACGCTGAAAAGGTTTCTCAGGGAAGGGCTCCCTGCAGCCTTGATTCTGCGGGCCTCCTACGCCCCTAGGGTGACGTCTGACATTGAAACCTCTTTCCCGTCCCCTGGAAGACGACTCATCTTGAATATCCTGGAAGGAAGCTCATGCCTTATAAAACCACACTTTCTTATTCCCTTTCTGGGTCTTAGAAAAGGAACTTTGAGGGGTAGAAATTCTGATCCCGATGGCTGACGTCTTCCCTTCTGTTCACTGTGGATCAACGTCTCTTTTACGCTGGGACCAAAAAGAGAGTGGAACCATCAAAGGGAGCATTGATAAATGATGTCTTGAAGCCCTCTGCAAACCAGCTTAGGCACAGCCAGGCATGACGCCTAATGGTAATGCCTGAACCCACCGCCCACGAAAACTCTTCCGCTGCATTGGAAATTAGCCTCATGAACAAATTAGCAACCGAATGAAGGGTGGCCAACTTGGGAGAAACAACCTTAAATTCCTCCTTAAACATGGACCCATTGAGGGAAGTTGACAACTCCTTAATCAAATCCCTCTGGAGATGGGTGAAATGAGCAAGATAATTTAAGGCTTGCAGGCTAAAGGAAGCCAAAGCAAACACCCGCTTTCCGAATCTGTCCAGTGCTCTTGATTCGTGATTGAGAGGGTGGACAGAAGAACTCTGCTCCGCCAACTCCTTTTTGGTGGCAGCTGCCACAATAGCATCAACCAGGACCGCCTTGGACCAGAAGGTTTTATCCACTGGGGGACTGAGAAACCTGTCCACTTTCTTAGGCACTGGCTCCACTGTATCTGGCTCCTTCCAAGCCCTGCTGGCCACGAGATTGATAAGAGGGTCAGCAAGGGGAGACACCCAAGAGATAGATGGTCCCATTCCAAAAGCCTCCAGAAATACGGTTTCCACAGAAGACAGGGATTGGACAGACCAACCACCTTTGGCCTTGAGGATCTCGAGCATGTCTCCAAAGGAGACGCCCTCTGGTGGAGATCTCGGGGACCCATCCCTTCATCAGCATCCATATCTTCAGTTAAAAGACTCCATGGGGGAGTCGAGATTTCTCCTCTTACATATCCTCTTCCTCAGAACTTCTCCGACCGGAGGCTGTGGGGAAAACTCAGAAGAGGAAGGGACCCCTATGGGGGAGGGTTCCCCCTGGAGGCTAGAACGGATGGGCTGGCCAGAAGCAGGATGAGGAGGTCTGCTCAGACACTGGGGCTGGGCAGGATGACCGTGGGTGGGGGAGGCAGCTTTGATAGCAGAGAAGGACTTTTTTTCCCACTCAGAAACTGGAGGGACTGGAAGAGGTTCCGTCCCCCCTCTCCTGCCAATAATACCACAGCTGAAGAGAGATTAGATCCCCGGACCCCTCCCCTGCTCCACCGGACGGCACCAGACCACAGCTGTCGAAAGTTGAAGCGCCTGGGGGCAGAAACTAGTCCGATAAACCTGGATCCGAATCTAACCCCATGGACCACAAATCAGCAGCCCGGCCCGAAGAGATGGTCTGTCCTGGGGGGCATAGGAACAGAACCAACCGCCAATCCCGATGGGGGTAGGGACCAAAGTGGGGCCTGAAACTCCATTCATCTCCACGCCATGTACCAGTCCCTGGGAATTCAAACCAAAGGTCGGATGAGGAGAAGTTAAGTGGGGAGTGGGAGACTAGTTCCCCAACCTGTGGGCTGGGGAAGCCAGAAGCCCCAACTCCATCTGAGCTTTCAGAAAGGGCCGCATGATCCTGTCCACATCCACGGGAAAAACATTCCTGGATGATCTGGAGGAGATGGTGGACCTGGCTGGCGAGCCGTGTCTGGACTCAAAAGAGGATCTCCTCTTGTGCTCCCTCGAATGAGACGTGTGAAGGGGTGAAAACATCTGCTCTACTCTCAAGAGATCCGAGGGAAACTCCTCCACTATAGTAGGCTCAGACACGAGTCTCGGATCAGACCTGCTTGGTAGCAAGACAACCGGTGGAGCCGAGGCAACTGTTCTCGAATCTCTCAGTCCCGAAACAGTCAGATCAGTAGTCAGTGCACCCATCCTCCAATCCATGGGTCTTGAATCCAGAACCTTGGATCCAGGGGTGGGAATTGATAGCGTTGGATATGAAGACTTGGAGTCTGATCCAGGGGTTGACTCACTAGAGACTCTGGAACCCAAGGTTCTCTGATATAACATCACTCCAGTTGGAGTCGGATCGGAGGCCTTGGGATCTGACAGCCGGGGTTGTTTGGAAGGGACCTCCTCACCTGGAGGAACTTTTCTCTTCACCCCTGAAGGGCTCGCTTTGGTTGGGGTAGCAGTGACCAACAGGCCCCTCTTAACAAGGCCTTTAATCAGCAATTTGTTTCGGCAGTCGACCAGGGCTCTGGGGTTGTAAGCAGCGCAAATACCGCACTCAACCTCCAGATGGTCATTGCCGAGACAATAGAGATATTCCTCATGTGAGTCGGAAACAGGCATTTTCCAACTACAGGAGGAGCATCTTTTGAAACCCAAGGGTTTGTCTGACATGGTTCAAACCCCAAAAACACTGCCGAAGGAAAATCCAAACACGTGTGGAGTCTAAAACCCAAATAATCAGTCCGAGACTACTACAACCAAATTAGTCAAAACTCCTAAGACTACTAATAATAAAATCAATGGCTTCATAGACAATTCCTTTATTGATATCGGCTTCACTGTATTCTGCTAAGCAGAAACTTGCAGTTGCTGTTTATTTTGTACAGAAACAGCAGAAACACAGTATTTGTTACAAATTCTAGCTAATATATTACCTAACTAAAGTTCTAATTGGTACTGGTTAGCAGAAGCGTACCTGCTAACAATAAGGAGAAACATACAGTTTATTTATTTGGTATCTGGTATTTGAAAAGCAGAAACAGTGTTTGTTACCTAACTACAGTTTCCATTGTATTAGTCAATAGAAACATACCTGCAATTAGTAAGGAGAAACAGTTTTTTATTTGGTATCTGAAAAGCAGAAACAGTGTTTGCTGCAAATTCTCTAACCTGCATCTCATCTAACTACAGTTCTAACTGGGTTTGTAAGCAGAAACATACTTGGTACTTGTAAACAGAAATATGCAGTTGTTTGTTTATTTGGTATTTGAAAAGCAGAAACACAGCATTTGTTACACATTCTAATCAGTGTCTTACCTAACTATGGTGCTACTTTAACCTATTAGACTTAGTACATTGCTATATTTGTTTATTATGATCTGCCTAGACACTGTTTCCTATTCTTTGTGATTCTTTACTCTTCCCTGGGCATTTATCTGTGTACCTACTTATTGTACCATTTCTTGTACCCACTCTCTGTCTTCTGATAATCCTTCCATTACTCTCTGACTAATATCCTGTACTCTCCCAGTTGTCTCCATTTGTCCTAGAACTGTACTATTCACTTTCTGCTCACACTCTGTCTATTTTTTCTCTTTACACTTTGCTCGGGCCATCCACAAGCCTTGGGATCATACACCCCCCCCCCCCACCTTTGGTTCTGAAGCAAATTATCATCAAAAGCTCAAATCAGCCCTTGGAAATCTCAACTTTTATACACAAGCCTTCCAGTACAATTAATTATTAGGTGAATGTCATTAAATTGTTTTTAACAATTTCTCTTACTTTGTGACTATCATTGTGAGGTGAGCACAGCTGCATTGAGCTCCATTCAGCTTCCAGTTTGGAGAGCTTTAATGAAGTCAGCCACTAGGTAAGAACATACTCTACTAATTGTACAAGTTCCTTATTCCCTCTGTATGCAAACAGGTGAGCTCCAGAGTCTAATGTTAAAACTATTCCAAAACAAACCTTTAGTTCAGTCCCAATTCCCATAGCTCTATTCATCCTTAAAGAGCTTGCTAGCAACATTTGGCTTCTGTAATCTGAAAAGCTCTAACATATTGTATTGTCTTACTTACATTTCCTGGCTCCTGACTGTTTTTTTTTTTCTTTTCTTTTTGGAATCCCTCCTGATGGGGTTGCTCTGCAACCAGTTCTAACCACTCAGTAGGTAAGAAATTTTCTTACACTGTGAAGGACAACAACGAGGAAAAGAAAAGGTAAACACTACTAAAAACTCCTGTTGTCCACCACGGCAGTAAAACTTAATAGTAAAATCAAAACTTTAATAAAAAAAGAATATAACATAAAACAAGCAGTCCTCAGTCTTCCGATAAGCGCTTTCGGCAAATATGCCTTCCTCAGATCGTATAAAAAGGACTGTTCAGCTTTTGTATTTGTAAGGCATCACAGCCATTCATCTGTGACACGCCCTTGTTGCAAACCAAAAGGAGGCCAGCTAGCAAAGAGGTATAACTTCCGTCATTATAATTAAAGGCGCAGTACTTCTTTTTACTATGAGATTGTATATGAGGAAACTAGTAGCTATGGATGTGAATACATTATATGGATGAAGCAACATTCAAGTAAACTTGTTGATCGTATTCCTTCTAATCCTAAGCGCAGGTTTTAATGGCACAATGGTATTCAAGCCTGGTGATCTGTTCGCTCTTAAATTGATTATCCAGCATGTTTCCCTTAGCTCTGTGCGATTATGAACATCGCCTCCTCTTGTAGTCTGACAGACTGCCTCTATGGCCTTAAATACAAAGTGATGAGAAGGATACTGTACTATATGGGCTGCTAAGGCATTATTGGGATCTTTCTGTTTGATGTCCCTTAAATGTCTAAGGATACGTTCCTTAAGACGATGATCTGTTTTGCCAACATAGAAAGTACTACATTGGTAGCAAGTCGTTAAGTATATAATGTGGGAACTAGTACAATCAGCATAAACATTAAAATTGTACTGTTGCCTGGAGTATGGATGTACAAAAGTATTGGAGCTGTCAACAGAGTTGCAAGCTTTGCATCTCAGGCATTTGAAAGTGCCCTTTCTGTTAGAATTGGGCCTATTTCTTTCAAAACCATCTTTGTTGCAAATGAGACGTTTCAAATTCTTCTCTTTCTTATATAGGAATCTGGGCGGTTCACCTACGATGTCTTTTATTTTATTTTGTCATCAAGTTGTCAATACTGGCCAGAACTTTCTAATAACTTCACATACTTGCTTATTGTATGCAGTGTATGTTAACAAACATTTAAGTTGCTGTGACTGAGTTTTAAAATCCAGACTCTCATGATGACTCGATGTAGGTTCAGAGAAGTAGGGACGTCCCTTTCCTCTCCTTAATTCCTGTAGATCATGCTTCAGTCTTAAATTCTTTCTTTTATAAGATCTTTTGCTTAAAATGAGTCTCAATATTTCTCTGTTCTGCTACAAAGTCTTCATTCTCAGTACATAATCTTGAAGTTCTTAAGATCTGATTCTCAAAGATGTTATCAAAGATATGTCCCGGGTGCATACTCCCCCTATGCAGATAATGATTTCTCCAGGTTTCTTTTTTATGAATTCCTGTACCGATACCTCTATCAGGGTGCAGATGGATCTTTACATCCAAAAATTCTATGGTCTCCAAAGAATGTTTGACCACAAACTCTAGTTCTAACCACTCAAGTCTCACATTGATAATTGCTATCCCCCTCCCCTGACCAATTTTTATAGGAAGCTATATCGATACCCACTCCTCTGGGAACCATCTTTAAAATGTAGTAAGGCAAATAACTTACATCCCCATTATAAACTTACGTTTTACTTAATTGTTGTATAAATCTTGTGGTTCGGTTTAGCCCCACTCTGCTTGCCCTCCCTGCACTCAGGCTCGCTCCTTGTTCCCCTACCCCCTTTTCCCACCCACCCCAGTACTGTTACATTTATACTGTCCTAGCCAATCCCCCTGCTCCTTCCTCTCAACCAGCATCTCACACATCACAAAGTGGCACTCCCTCTCAACAACCCAGCTTTTCTCCTTCCTTTCCTGCCACATCCTGATTGAAAACTGTGCCCTATAATGGCCAGGCCCCTTGCTATGCTAGCATCGACAAAACACTAGTATTTTCTCTACCCCCCCGATGCTCATCCTTTACCTCCTCACCACCTGTGAAAACCAGTACCACCACAGATTCCACTACCCAAAATGTCAAACTACCTATAATGGCCAAGCCTCTTGCTATGCTAGCATCGACAAAAACACTAGTATTTTCTCTACCCCCCGATGCTCATCCTTTACCTCCTCACCACCTATGAAAACCAATACCACCACAGATTCCACTACCCAAAATGTCAAACTACCACCCCAGACTTCTCTTAAAAGTTAGCTCACCTAACTATCCCCTACACATCTAAACCCTCACCCCCTTTACCTCATCACCCAATTAAAACTTAAAATCTATTCTAAGGGACAAGCACTAAGACTTATTCATAAGTTTCTAAAGCTCATAATCAGATTTCAATATAACCTCGTTACAGATGGTTACATCCATCCCAACCCTGGCCCGTCTCCACCTGGTGACAATAGCACCTACACCACCAACCCCATCAACAAACTACCCCTTAACAGTCCTGCAAATGCTCTCCTGACATTTCACTTGAACATTCGAAGTACAAATAATAAAATCCCCAACCTGCATGCCCTGCTTAGCAGTTCATTCCCCAGACATAATGTGTCTTACAGAAACCTGGCTTAAACCTACTACTGCCGATAATTACCCCCGGGCTACAACATATAACGATTAGACAGAATAGCTAAGAAGGGAGGTGGGATAGCAGTTCTTTACAAAAATACATTGTGTTACTAGAGATCCAGTTCAACCTCTCCCATTTAATAACGCAGAAATCCTCATTACCAAACTGCAAATTAACAATAATAAGGGTATAAATATTGTCTGTGTCTACATTCCCCCAGGCAATAAAATAAGCACTCTGGAAGATGTCCTCCAATGGTTATCCACTACCCATCCCCACAAAACCATTGTTCTTGGTGACTTTAACACTGATTGGTGCACCTGCTCAGCTGAATCCTCTGTCACCCATATAAATCTGTTTGAGTTCACACAAATAATAACCTCTCCCACTAGGATCAGTAAACCCACCAACAGGAAAAGTATCTTAGATTGGGTACTTATCAATAGCCATCCAAGCTTGCATGCATCTGGGAATCTCCCCGATAAACTAAGTGATCATTCACTAACTTATATTATTAAGCATACAGCAAGAAACTCACCACAAGACTATGTACAAAACAAATAATCAGAAATAATAAAAACTTCAATCCTACTACCTTCCTAAACAAACTTAAATCGGTCAACTGGTCAATCCTAAAAAATCTACCACTAGATGAAGCCGTAACTTTCTTTAACAATAAATTCCTGAGCATCCTTGACTCCCATGCCCCTGCACATACTATAAAGACTAAATCTAATAGTTTCCTTTGAGATCCATGGAGCAGTAAGATAAAAATCAAACTTGGAAATATAGCCTGGACCACATGGCTAACAACTAAAGCTCCCCTTGACTAAGTAAAATATTGTCAACTTAGAAATGATACAAAAAACTCATTTTGCTAGACAAAAAAAACTACTACCAGAACCTCCAATTTAAACACCAAAACAATCCCCAAAAGTTTTTGGCAGGTATGAATCGACTTCTTCATCCAGAACAATCTACTACCCCAGCCCCATCAAACTACACCCATAAATCCCCAGAAAGTATTGCTACTGCCTTTAATAACTTTTTCACTGAAACTATTCAGTCCTTAGCTAACCAACTTACTCCCACTCATTATAACTCTACCACTAATACACTAACTTCTCATTCCCACTCATTATAACTCTACCACTAATACACCCACTTCTCATCCCCTCTTTAACTTCCAACCTGTCTCTACCACTTTTATCCGATCCCTTATCAAAAAACTAAAACTAACCACCCTTTCTGCTGACCTCCTTCCTGCAGAATACCTACAAAAAGATACCAATGCCATAGCATTCCCTATCTCTAACCTAATCAAGAGAACACTAACTGATGGAATTATCCCCTCAATCTGGAAATATTCCATGTTATCCCACTCCACAAAGGTGGAAGTTCAACAGAACTATCCATCTACAGACCCATTGCCATTATGTTACCACTAGCCAAATTAATGGAGAATTGCGTTCATAAGCACCTTATGGACTAACTCATTCAGAACGGTCCGCTTGGCAACTCTCAGCATGGCTTTAGGCCACATCACAGCACCACCTTCCCTCTCCTTTCTTTTACAAATACCATATTCTAAAATAGGAACAACAACAGGCTATGTTCAGCCCTATTTCTAGACCCGATGAAGGCCCCTGATATGGTCAACCACAGATTACTCATCCATTCCCTAAAACCCATCCCCCTAGACAACCATGCTATACAGTGGTTACTATCCTATCTGAATGGCAGACAACAGGCTGTATTATGGCAGGGTAAACTGTCCACCCTGCTACCTCTCACCCTTGGTGTCCCTCAGGGCTCTATTCTAGGTCCTCTGTTCTTTTCTATCTTCATCCACAATCTTCATGCTGCCATCCCTGATGCAACCTGCATTCAATATACAGACGATTCTACCCTGATCTGTATGGCCTCCTCCCCTTTAGACCTGCAAAGCCTAACACAAAACACATGCCAAAAAAGGTTTTTAAATGGTTTCGTTATAACTGTTCGGGGTTCTGAGGAAGTCTGGATCATCAGATGAAAGCGCTTAACCCCTTGTTTTGGATCTATGTTTGTTGAATTTCAATAAATCGTTTTTTACCCCTGGACAAGCTGTGAATTTCTTGGGCTGACTGTGTGCTGGTTGAATTTTGTGTTCCACGTTTTCGTTACACTGTTTCTGGATTTTAAGTTGTTGTTCGCCATGGACAGCCAGCCCTGTGATTCACCGGCTTCATCGTGCAGGGACGAGATATCTCAAATTCGGGCAGAGATGTTGACATTAAAGGACGAGGTATCTCGTTTGATTGGTATTGTTGATCGTACTTTCACCTCACCCAAAGGGTTTGTGCCCGACAGTAACATCAATTCTAGTCCACAAACTGGAGGGAAGCCTAACGGCTACACAGTTTCTAGCCCCAAGAATGAGACTGTTAATACCCCGGCTGACACGAGTTCTCAATTTAACATTCCTAATGGACAACAACAGAATGGGTGCGATGTCCCTAACCCCCGTTTAAATATCACTGATGGAGGTCGGTCTAAGGACGAAGGTGGCAACAGTTGTTTCCATCATGCCAATCACAATGAACAGGATTTTACCTTTGATTTCAGTATATTCCAAGTCCAAGATGAGGTGCAACGGCTTGGGGCTCGACCTGGACATCCTATGGCTACAAAATCTTATTCAGGTACATCTAAATTTCAAAATAACAACAACAAAGTTGCCGAAAATATTATACAGGACCTCGGTGGTGGTTTCCAACCCCAGGCTTTGGCCAAGAAACCTTCTGACAATCCTGGCCCCCCTATGTATGATCGTTTTAGGGGCATTAGGACGACTAGCGTTGACTGTTAATAGAATTTTTTAGCAGACAACTTTGAATTTTGTGGTACCAACAACCTACTTGACACGAGTCAAGAGAGATGATCTAATGGTCGACTCAATGGAAATATCAGAGACACCATTTTTGAAATGGGGAAGAAGTTATTGACTATTAAAAGTACTAAAATAGACATTGCCTATTTGACAACATGTTTGACTTTAAAAATTGTTCCCAAAGGGCTTCGTTTTTTCAAACTGCCCTTGGGTGTTGAATATAGTGATTCTACCAAGAATCCTTTCAACAAACTGTTTGATGGTTACGGTTTTGATTACATGAATTTGTTAATTAAGATTTACGATGAAAAATTGTCTGTTTTAATAAACGAGGTTGAAAAAATGAACAATGAAATTATCAATGACGTTTCTTTTCGTCAATGGAATGAGTTATATAACAAACAATTCATTTCAGCCTAGCAGAAAGCTAATGACATTTTCTCAAGGAAATGTAGGAAGATATCAAGGGATTTAGAAATTTACCAAAATAATAGGGTATATGTTTGGCCTACAGACAGAAAAGACAAAGGGGGAGGTAAAAAAGTGTTCCCAGGGGACAGACAAACTGACCATGAGTCAAACTTTCGGGGGGGGGGGAGATTTTTTCCAGCACCCAAAAGACAAAATTCAACACACAACAGGAGATAGTCTCACTATCGAACACGTATTCAAGGGGTGGATTTTTCCCTTGGACATCCATCTAGAGGGACTAATACCCCCTCTTCTTTGGTTCTAGACAGTTTAGATGTTTCAGAAGTTATAGAAGCACCACACACTTCTATTCAGGACAGGTTGATTAATTTCTTTCATCAAGAAACTAGTTTAGAAAACGAAAGTATTATTCATTCTCACAATGGGTTCAAGATTTTTAATTATACAGGTCTTCATGTTATTCACAAAATGTTTCAGCTATTTACCAAGGGAAACAAATTTGTCCCAACAGTGCGTTTTAATTTAGTCGATGTTATTAAAGAGGTTAAGTTGTACTGCAGACGGTTGAATCTAGCGCTGCAGTTCAAACAGGCTACTGAAGATCAAAATACAATTCCTAGTACTAGCGGAGTACTTTTATTCCAGTTTCCCACCCACAGGTGTCAAATTTTGAGAAAATGGTTTGTCAAGACCTATATAGTTTTACAAAAACCAAGAAGTTGGACTGTTCAAAGAAATATGTTGACAATTTAACAGAGGACGAACGCAAATGTTTGGATTTTTTTTATTTCCAATGGAAACATCCGTGTCGTGAAGCCTGACAAAGGGGGTGGGATAGTGTTGTTCAACAGGGTTGATTATATCAACGCAATGACCAATATCATCCTACAATCTGCTAATTATGAATCAGTATCCTTGAATGAAATTAACATAGGACACAAAAGGATAGATTTAGCCATTGAAGAATATTTTTTGGACCTGAGGATTACTAAGGACACCTATGAATTTTTAAAGGTTGAATACCCTGTTTTAGCTACAATCTTTGGTATACCCAAAGTCCACAAATGTATTTTCCAGCCCCCTTTTAGGCACATCGTCTCTGGTAGTCGTTCCAAGACTTACCCCATAGGGGTTGCCATTGACAGGTGGACCAAACCGTTATATGACAAGATCCCACATCTTATCAAGGATTCTTGGTCATGTTTAGGCTGACTGACATCAGATTTGTGGAGAAAAGGGTTAACATTCCTGACCATTGATGTAGTTGATCTCTTTTCCTGTATTCCGAGAGACACAGGTCTTGAATTTTTCAGTAATAGTCTTAGACAACACTCTGACTTCAACTGGGACCGAGTTTGTCTCATTGTTGATATGATGGCCTTGGTATTGGATTACAATTTTATTCAATTTGAAGGGGAATATTATAAGCAAAAGAGAGGTGTGGCGATGGGGGCTTCTTGTGCCTCCATCTTCGCCAATTTGGTGATGTTAGAGTGGGAAACAAAATTTTTGTTCCCCAGTGAATTTTTTTCCCACGTGGTATACTACACCAGGTACTTGGATGATTTATTTATTTTATGGAACGGTCCTACCAACCGGATCCCCCTTTTTATTGAGTATATCAACCAAACTACGGATTTTTTGAAGTTCACTTATCAGTTCAACACACGTGGTATTGCCTATTTGGACCTATTTATTAGCAGTCCGTATGTCTTCCAACAGGGACGTTATGTGTAAGGAACTCAATTTTATTAAATCTGTGTTCCTCGATAGGGGGTACCCCAGCTCATTATTGGACAACATTGTATCGTTTGTTAAAGACGAATGGGGTCATAGGTACCCCCCAATTTTGGGTGTGGGTTCACTCACGAAGGGTAGGGAACATTTAAATACTGAAAACAGGCACAGAGTGTGTGTCCTTACCTTTTCACCTTTTGTTCAATACATTAAGAACATTATTTGTGACCATTGGAAGTTGATTTGTGTCGACCTTGACTTAGAAGATATTTTGGGAAAGAGACCCAGTTTTGTATTCAAGACTGGATCTAATCTCAAGAGTCTACTTGAGACGAGAACCCATTCCAAACAGAAACATGGAGGGACAAAGAAATGTGGACGTTGTAGGCAGTGTGAAGCCATTAGGGAAGATGATGGGATTAGGTTGGCAGATTACAAAAAGACATACGTGAGATGCAGGGCAGGGAATTGCAACACCACAAACGTAGTTTACATTGCAACATGTTTGGCCTGCCCAGCATATTATATAGGGAAAACTGAGAGGCATTTCAGAAAACGCATCTATGAACATCTTTACAAGATTAAAAAGAAGGATTCCAAGAATGCACTCTATAGGCACATTTCCTCCTATGGTGATTTACACAAGTTCAAATTTTCTATTATTGACACCGTAGACGTTTCCCCTTTTGGGGGAAACTGGAAAGCCTTGCTTTCCATGAAAGAAACCAAATGGCAAATTTTAACTGACGCCACACGATTTCCCGGTATTAATGAATCTATTAATATCAAGCCTTTTTTAAATTTTGGCTTGAAGGAAGTCGTTATTTAACTTTAAAGTTGTATCTAATATTCCATCAATTTTTTACCAATATTTTATATTTTACATTTTATATTATTGGTTTTATACATATAAAGAATCAAGAAGATCAAACTGCAGCTGATATGCAAAGCACCTTCCACACAATAAAGTACGAAGATAACAAGCAAATGCAGAAGGTGACACCACTGGAAACTAATAACTCTGTTGCAAAAACCAAAAAGTCTTCTTTTCTTTTCCGAAAATCTTCTTTAATCAAAGGTTAGCGCTTTCACGTAGTTGACACTACGCTTCCTCAGACATAAAACAGAACAAACAGCACCTCTCTTAAATACTAACTATGGCGCCAAAAACAAAATAATTTAGCTATTATTCAATTAATTAAAAACATAGATCATATCTTAAAGGTATCTAGTATTGAATACCATATTTTAAAAACAAATGCATCTTAGTTAAACATCTAAAACATATAAATTGGAACATATGCTAAAACGATTCTACGTTATAGCTAAAATTGACTAAATACATGTTTAAAATTGTTCCATGAGCTCATTTAAACTCAAGCGTAGTGAGAAACAATATACGCTCTCTGTTAAACACATTTTTTCATTTTCTTTGTCATGCGCAGTAGCATGCAACAGACGCATCTTAGTCAAACGTCTAAAACATATATATTGGTGCAAATGCTAAACCGATTCTGTGTTTTAGCTAGAATTATCTAAATACATATTTAAAATTGTTCCATGAGCTCATTTTGAAATCAAGCACAGTGAAAAGTAATATACGCTCTATGTTAAACACATTATTTTCATTTACTTTATCATGCGCAATAGCGCTGAACTTGACAGCTCAAACGCTGACAGCTCTATCATGGAGCTTAACACAACTATGAAACACTATAATATATTATTTATAAGTCAAAAATCTCCCACCTGCGATCTCCCTGGTCCCAATGACAACAGTCAAAGTATTCATTAGAAGCATGTATTGATGCGTTAAATAAATTTAAATAAGTTTAAAAATATATTTGACACACTGAACAGTCAAGAGAACATATGTAAACAGATGATTACAGTTATTGAAGGCTTTCGCTAATCCTACAAAAAAATTTTTATATATAAACAAAACTCGATTATAGATGTGTCCTAGTTAAACTTTTATATATAACCAATTGATAAACCATAAGCAATACATTCATTCTAATCTCATCACTATGCAACATCATGTTTGGATAATCCCTTGATGGTACAAGCTAATATGTAGGTCCGGTTTCAGACTTCCATTGATTAAAAAAGAAATTATTAAAACGCTCAATCAGAGGCCATACAGCATAAGCTATTGTCCATTATCTGTTTGTATTTACAAAATCATACAAACTATGCAAAGCCTCACTGGATATACTATCCAAATCTTTAGGCTGGGTTAAAGTATAATATGTAATGTGGTTCGTGGTTGTCCATGGTTATAATTTGAGATGTTGTAAGTGAATGCGTAATGACTGTTGTCATTGGGACCAGGGAGATCGCAGGTGGGAGATTTTTGACTTAGAAATAATATATTATAGTGTTTCATAGTTGTGTTAAGCTCCATGATAGAGCTGTCAGCGTTTGAGCTGTCAAGTTCAGCGCTATTGCGCATGATAAAGTAAATGAAAATAATGTGTTTAACATAGAGCGTATATTACTTTTCACTGCGCTTGATTTCAAAATGAAATCATGGAACAATTTTAAATATGTATTTAGATAATTCTAGCTAAAACACAGAATCGTTTTAGCATTTGCACCAATATATATGTTTTAGACGTTTGACTAAGATGCGTCTGTTGCATGCTACTGCGCATGACAAAGAAAATGAAAAAATGTGTTTAACAGAGAGCGTATATTGTTTCTCACTACGCTTGAGTTTAAATGAGCTCATGGAACAATTTTAAACATGTATTTAGTCAATTTTAGCTATAACGTAGAATCGTTTTAGCATATGTTCCAATTTATATGTTTTAGATGTTTGACTAAGATGCATTTGTTTTTAAAATATGGTATTCAATACTAGATACCTTTAAGATATGATCTATGTTTTTAATTAACTGAATAATAGCTAAATTATTTTGTTTTTGGCGCCATAGTTAGTATTTAAGAGAGGTGCTGTTTGTTCTGTTTTATGTCTGAGGAAGCTTAGTGTCAACTACGTGAAAGCGCTAACCTTTGATTAAAGAAGATTTTCGGAAAAGAAAAGAAGACTTTTTGGTTTTTGCAACAGAGTAATTAGTTTCCAGTGGTGTCACCTTCTGCATTTGCTTGTTATCTTTTTATACATATAACATCAGATTCAACTAATTACATTTTCATCTATATTTATACACACATTTATTTAATTTATACTGTGTGATTGGGTGGAATACGATTATTCTTTTATTGTTTCACTTTTATTTCTATTTTAACTTTTATTAGGTTTATTTGTGTTATTTGTTTCATCAATATTTGATGACTGAGAATTGGGGGTTTGTATCTTTAAATGGAAACTTGTTTTTTGGTGCCAAAAAAAGGTTTTTAAATGGTTTCGTTATAACTGTTCGGGGTTCTGAGGAAGTCTGGATCATCAGATGAAAGCGCTTAACCCCTTGTTTTGGATCTATGTTTGTTGAATTTCAATAAATCGTTTTTTACCCCTGGACAAGCTGTGGATTTCTTGGGCTGACTGTGTGCTGGTTGAATTTTGTGTTCCACAAAATACATTTAACACAGTTGAAAATTGTCTCTCTAATCACTGTCTGTGGTTAAATCCCAACAAAACTAAACTGCTCCTCTTAACCCCCACCAGTAGATCCACCCTATTTTCCTTCTCCATAACATCCAACAACAGTACCTCTATCTCTCCAGATGACCATACTAAGCTTTTAAAAGTAACAGTAGACAATAATCTCAAATTTGATCTGCATATCAATAAAACTATAAAAACCACTAATAAGAAGCTTGGCTCATTATATAGAAGCAAACCTTTTCTAACTCCATTAGCTAGGACTGCAATTGCCTGCTCACACCTACTCTCTACCCTTCTATATGCCTCCCCCCCATACTCTCCAATGTGAGTAAAACTGAACTTAGTGAGCTCTCTCACTGTTACAACCATATTGCCAGATTTGCCATAGGCTCAACATATAGGACACATCACTGTCAAAACGTCAGTCTTCTCGGGTGGCTAGAACTACCGTGTCTACTTCTTTTCAATCAGCTTATAGTAGCACACAAAATTCTGTACCACCCTGAAAATACTCCAGCACTCAAAAATATAAAACCATACAGTAATTCAAGGCAACTACGATCATCCAATAAACTGTTGGTCCAAACCCACAAAGCCATTAATTCAACCGGCGATTCCCTGTTTGTCAACATCGTTGGTAAAACTTGGAATTCACTTCCATCTAACCTTAGCCTCAAACCTTCTTTAAGTCTCTACAAAAAAGGCCTCAAACAGTATTTTAAAGAGCACTGGCTTTGTCTCTGTACTAACCCTGATTAATCACTACTTATTCAATGCCTTATTTAAATTAATATAGTACACATCTCTTTCTCATAATAACTTGCTGCAACCTGTTGTTTTTGTATACTATTACACATTGTATATACTGTGAGTACCTACTAGAGGGCTTTGTAAATACGTTTGACATATCTGTTATGTTCTGTTTGCATTATCTGGAGCTTTTCTCCCCAGGCCTCCGCTGAAAATGGACATATAGCCAGTCGGACTATCCCAGTCAACAAATGTGAAATAAATAAAATAACCACACCAAGAAAGCTTCTTTAACAAAGGTTATAACAAAGGCTATAACACCCCAAAAAAAAAAAAAAAAGGAACCAAATGACAACGTCAAAACCGGGGGGGGGGGGGACCAACTGCTACAACAGCCAAACCACTACTACCCAAAGGGAAACCTAAATGAGAGGGGAAAAAAAACAAAACAAAGAACCTACTTACTACCCACAAGAAGCTGAGCAATCTGCGTCTGTCTAGATCAAACGGCAAATGAGATCTGATGGGTTAGAGGAAGGATACTCTTTTGATGATATTTCTAGAGGATTCCTAGATATGAATAGACTTAGAGGGAATAGAGCTGCACCCTATTTTGATAGTACCCGTGTATATGAGAGAGAGATGACTGAAGAGGCACCTATAGAGAGTAGTGGTCATGGTGTTGATAGGGGGTTGGCATGTTCCATATATTTTACTAGTGATGTAGGGAACATTAAAGATGTTATTAGAGGATATTGGGATGTTCTAACTATAGATCATACATTTAAAGATATTGTTGGTGATGCACCCAGGTTTATTTATAGGAACAAGAATAATTTAAGAAGGTTACTATGCTATCCATCAGAACAAATGAATAGCGATAATTTGGTAGGATATGGTACAATGAAGTGTAATAAGTGTAATTTTTGTAATTATATAACCACAGACAATATGTTTATACACCCAATAACCTTAAGAGAATATCAGTTCAAAGTAAGGGGGACCTGCTTGTCGTCCAATGTCATTTATCTAGCTTCCTGTATGGAATGCGACGCATTCTACATTGGTATAACAAACAGGAAGCTAAGGGATAGAATATGTGAGCATATATATAACATCAGGGTTGGTATGAAAACTAATGCTTTGGCGAGACATGTAATGGAAAGAGGGCATAAACATATTTTTCAGTTTTTAATAATGGAGCAAATTATACCAGGGCCAAGAGGGGGTGATATTAGGACGTTTACTGAAACAAGGGAAGCTAATTGGATTATTAGATTAAAGTCTGACACCCCACCTGGTTTGAATGCCATGGTTTCAGTTAAACCATTTTTAAAAACTAGGAAACTACCTAGATAATTTTATTAGTTTATGTATTTATAATGTATTTATAATATGCCCAGTAGTTTTTTATATGTGTGCAATGGTTGAGACATTAATAATAAGCTTAGTACTTTTAAAAGCAAGAATTTTTGTATATGATTATATTAAATTATTATGATGCATCATATATCTTTAAATATTGAATAATCAAATGCTTTTCCCGCCTAAATGATGTATTTAAACTGTTTGTGTAATATCTAACTGATAGGTCTGAAGAAGCCATATCGGTGAAAGCGCTAACCTGCTGCCATTTTTCGTTGTGAATAAAAGTCTTATCCCTTTGGATTATTGGAGCCTGTGTTTCGTGTTCATACCAGACTGGTTTTATGTGGGACTGTCTATTATTTCCAGCGTCAGCATTTGGTTTGCCTGCTCTATTCTTATTTTTGGTATTAACTGTTTGGTCGTTCAATAGGGAGGCATTTGCCCCGTTGTGGCACTTATTGGATTATCATATCACTGTTACTGTGACTCTTAGAAGAGGCTAGCTTACATCTCTAGAATTATACAGAACACTGAAGAGAGAGTATGCGGATAAGCCATGCCCCCCCATGAAAGCAAAGAAATCAGTCAGATCCCCAATCCCCACTAGAGACTCACTGTTAGGCTGCAGCATCAAGCCATACCTCCTTCTACCT